>NW_008238346.1:2595723-2606490 GCF_000691975.1 Corvus brachyrhynchos
TGAACCACGGGAAGCTGGAGCACTCAGACAAGTCATGTGCTGCTCATGGGGATTTCTAGCTGACATTCCAGCTGTAGAAGGTGCCATTGCAAAGCTTGTGGCATTAGATCTCACGCAGAGACAGCCAAGGGGCTGAGCAGCAGTCGACTTCCACCGATGGCCGCATGTCCTGGCTTCTGTAAATTAGAAGGGGCCGTCTGCTCCCTGTAGACCTGAAAATGACTTCCCTTAATTTTAGTGTCTCCAGCAGCAATGACTTAAGCACTTTTAGTGGTGAAATTGCTCTGATGATCCCTACTTTCCCATTTTGGCAGTATAGAGGAGCTGTCATCAGGATTCATCTGACCTACTATTGTTCATTCCCTTTTCCTTCAAACTAGTAAAACTTCCTGCTGCTTTCCTGTGAGTTAAATACCAGGGATTTAGGATGAGCAAAGCAGCAAATCATCTGTTGGCTCTTGCTTCCCCTCTCTCCCTCTCCATCTCTCTCTGCAAGCAGCACTTCCTCCAGCACTGATTTATATTTGGTTCCACAGGAAGAGAAGCCACTGGGGAGGTTTCAGCCTTTGACACCATAGTCACCAGGGACCTGAAGCTGAGCTCATGGCTTGCAAGAGCAGCTGCATGGATGCCCAAAGAAACCCAGCCCACCTCCCTGTCCTCACTCCCACCCTGGTTCTTGAGGGTTTTGTTGTTTTGGATGGTTGTGATGGATGGGAATTAAAGCCATGATTGTCACCAGGAGGCTCCCCTAGCCTGTTGTGGCCAGGAACCCCTGCTGTGGGTGAGTGCCCAAGGCACTGCTAAAATACAGCAGTGCCTACAGTGGTGTAAAACTCAAAAGACAATCCCTTTACCTCTGCCTGCAGTGGCTGAATGCAGAGCTTGGGAGCTCTAAGTTTCCGCCTTCACCTTCAACACAGATCATACCAAGGTATCTCTTATGCTGAGCTTCCTAACTGACTTGTGTTGTGTGAAAAATCCTTCAAGATCTCCAAACAGAAGGTACTGAAGAATATCAGCTTGCTCTTAATTGAATGTGGCCTCCTGAATACAACACAGGTGAGCTCAGACTGCATCCCCTGCTCTTAAGAGAAGCCGTGGACATTTGGAAGGAGATCGCTGCTTTTTCCAACAATGGTGAATAACAATCTTGCCATCAAAGGAGCAGTTGTGATTTTTCCATCCAGGTGGATAACCACAGAGCTACCTGTGTTGATCATGCCCTTTTATTTTACTGAGGTGATGCCCATGGCCAGCTGGCAGCCAGCTCGCACTGCTGCCCGAGGTTTGGGTGGGGCAGGTACCACAGGGGGGGCCCAGCTGCAGGGCTTGATCTTCGTGCAGGGCTTGCCTGGCTCCCACTCGAGGCTGTCGCAGATGACCTGCAAGGGGCTCTGCTGCCCAGGGGATGAGCAGCTTTCAGAAGTGAAGCAGCTGCTGCCAGCCCTGACTGCTCTGCAATACTCTCTGGGAGTCCTGCCATGGCCTGCCTTTGGGGTCATCTTCCACCCCTGAAGCATCACCCACCATGGCATGTGCCCCACTGGCTTGGCTGTACAGTATGGGATTCCTGAGTAAACAGCTCCAACTGGCTTTTGTTCATCTTTTTAGTGGCTCTCCCCTACATGTCACACTGGTCAGGAACAGAATCCATCAATTAGCTCAGCCGTGAAGCTGATAACCTTCAAGCTTTCGACTTGCTAGTTCTCAGCCAAATATTTCAGCTATCAGAGCTCTGTGTAGGGTACATGGATACTTCTGCTTGTCTGCTCCAACAGGTGGTCTTGAAAACACAGGTCTCCTAGCTGATCTTTTATTCTGACTTAAAAAAAAAAAAGTCAGTCAACTTGATTCTCCTAGGGTCTGTTTTATTTCAATAGGGAAACAACTTACTAATTAGGGTAAGACTCTTTAAGAAAATATGTTTTCTATTCCACTGATAGTCAGTTACAAGCGATAACACTGTTAAATGTAGTGCCTAATAAATCTAGAAAAACTACCCAATAAATGTAAGTAATAACAATGATTAACAATAAATTAAATGCAGAGAACTAGGAATGTACCACATTATTTTTAACTAGTCTGGTCCATCGGGTTCTTATTATTCAGTTTGTCCTCCACACCTGGAGTTTATTAGAGTTTAATACAAACTAAACAGTCCCTCAGAGAGGCCATTGGAAGGGCTTAGTATAAAACAATATACAAGTTTAATAGTTGTAACTGACCTTTTTTTCTTTTGCAAAAACGTATCT
Source organism: Corvus brachyrhynchos (assembly GCF_000691975.1). Taxonomy (NCBI): domain Eukaryota; kingdom Metazoa; phylum Chordata; class Aves; order Passeriformes; family Corvidae; genus Corvus; species Corvus brachyrhynchos. The sequence goes on from NW_008238346.1 coordinate 2,597,979, forward strand.
TGGTAATTTGATGCTTAAGGAGATGTAATGCTCTTTTACATAATCCTAATAGGTAATTTTCTTTTTGGTTTAATGTAGATTATTTTTATTCACAAGACAGCAAGACCTATGACCAAGTCCATGAACTCCTATTCTTCCAGACATAGAATAGTTACTCAAGAGTATTTTTCTTTCTTCACCCATTTAAAGATCAAGCAAGCAAAAGGGTTAATGCTGTAGGCTCTACAAATGATGAAAGCGTACAGTTAGAAATGACTAAACTTCACCAGAGTCATGCCTGGCTAAAGGTTTTAAGCAGCTTAAAGTTCAGGGTTGTTCAGACTCAGGTGGCTTTTTTTTTGGCACAGTGCAGAGATAAGGTTCATTTGCTGCAATATGAATCCAGACCTGACCTTTAAACACTTCTAAAGTTGGACTAGGGGCATTGGCTGAAATCGGTGTATTTTATTAATACATATCCATGAGTAACAACCAAATATTCATAATGACAAATGTTGTTTGTAGCTGGAAATTTGAGTTAGTTTTCATTTAGATTTTCGTTTTAAAATGTTGGAAAATTATAATCATCTTTTTTTTCCTCTCTTCCTCCTTCCCCCTCCCCCTTCACTTTTGAAACCACAAGCTATGGGCAATAGTAAATCCACAAGACAAAACATTCTTTTCTGATTTATTTCCCTGAATTTCCATTGTTACACTTATGCCATCTAATGGACTACAGTGTTTTTCTGTCCTATTCCCACTTTTTCAAATAAAATATACTTTAATGCCTCTGAGGTTTTTAAATGCTTTTAAAACTTAAAAATAGTGGTAGGAAAGAGGCGCTTTCCTCACACAACGACCTGTAATATTCTGTGCTCTGTCTTTCCAGCATTGCACTACTTCTCCACACATACCAAACCCATACATTGTTTCAGACTAAAATCCCTTTGTTTAGATGCCTTTACATGCTCCAAACCAGAACTGCTGACATTGACACTGCAAATTATCCCATAAACCCACAAAAAACCAGCTGAGAAACAATTAGGAGACAATGTTAAATTCAGAGCTGTTCAGAGGTGCAAATAAGTCAACTAACATATGGAATTTGAAGCAGGGAAGAGAAATATTTCTTTATAGTCTACATTATCTTCAGACCTACTAATCTTGCAGGATTGGCTCCAATTCTTACTCACTCAAATAGTGTTGCCAAAAACCACATACAGCTTGCTCACTGTAAGCCTTCATATTATAATCAAAATCATTTTTATTTTGATTCATTCCCCCTTCATTTTAAGGGATGAGAAAGTCTTCCTTGCTTCTGCAAATATCATCTTTGCTTCAAACACACACTTCCCTTGCTTGATAAAATAACCAGACAAACACTACAAAAAGAATTTATTTTGAAACGAATAAAGGACAAGTACAATTGCCAAAGATTTTTCAGGTGTGTTGGTTTGGCTTGTTTTTTATTTTCTAAGTATCTCTGGCAGGGGTAAAATACCTCAGAAGGAATAGTATATCTGAATAATTTTGTAAAAGCAGCCAGGAAAAATGGAATTTGCTGTTGCACCAAGAAGATTTATCTTAATGGCTTATAAAGCTATTGGCCAATGAAGTTGGAAGCGTGGTTCCAGTTCTTTAAATGTGATATGGTCCATATTCTTAAAAAGTTTGAGTTTGAAAGTTAAAAAGCACCACAGATCCTGTGGTGGAAAGACAACTGTAAGGTGCTGTCACATGGGTAATATTCGGGAAGCGAGTTCTAAGACAGAACTGTCCCTGCCCTCCCAAAAAGGTATTGATTGCCAGCAGGTTTTCCTGGCCAGTCACTGAATCACAGAATGGGTCAGGTTGGAAGGGATAACAGGGGTCATCTGTTACAAACTCCTGCTCAAGCAGGGTAATCCTTGAGCACATGGTACAGGATTGTGTCCAGATGGTTCTTGAGTACCATCCTCTCCAGTGAGGGAGACTCCATAACCTCTCTGGGCAACCTGCGCCAGTGTTGAGTCACCAACACTGTAAAGAAAAGGTGATGTGCTGCTCTGTTTCTGCCTTTCTACCACACCAAGTGTTGGATTCACAGAGAGTTTGAGGCTGTCTTGGCCACAGGGGAGCGGGGCCTCCCGACAATGCTTCTGTTTGTGGGGTAGGAGAAAACTCATGGCTGCAGCTGCCTCTTGCCAAAATGATCCAACCCACCAGTGGCCTTGGGAGTGCAGCTTCAGCCACTGTGGGCCCCACTGACGTTAATGAAAAATTCACCAAAACCAGGACAAACTTGAAGGGTCCTTGTTGCTTTTGCTGTCACTTCTCCTACCAATGGGGAAAACAGGCTGGGTTTGTAGTACATGGATCTGCTCTCATTTACATTGATGTACCTTTATTCAAAGAAGAAATCCTGGGTTACTCTGACTTAAGCTCTGCCCCTGGGAGCTGTCCCGAGTTGTTTTAACAAAGCTGTGCTCCCCACGCTATCATTTACATAACTGGATGTCTGTCCTGCTTGATCCATGCCCTCATCAATATGCTCAGCGCAAGTGTTATTTGATTTGATTTATTCTGCTTTTTTCCGAATCATAGATTGATTCCACGTAAAAATTCCTGGGGAAATCAGGCAGTTTCTGTGTAGCACTTGATTTTCTCTACACTGCAGCCCCCCTGAAAACCATAGTCTGAGAAGGAAAGGTACAGAGGATGAGAATCAAAGCAGAAGGCTTCCACAGTAAGCTGAGACTCAAATAAAAATGCACAGACATAGGTAATGATGGCTTGGAGAGGAACAGTTCTTTCACAATTGAGTGTATCGAGCATCCAAACAAACGGAAGATTGTTTCTTGGGCTTCTTTTTTCTTTTTTTTTTTACCTAACATATCTTTTGGGAGTCAAAGCCCTATGCATAATTAAGGAAGTTTCTTTTTTAACCAGATGCATTGGGATGTGTGCTCTCTAAACAAAATAAATAACCATTACAATATGAGAAACACGGGGTCATTTTATCCCTCCCCCTCTCCCTCTGCTTTGAATTTTCTCTGTGGAAAATCAGACACCATCCCTGCTGCGTCCTAGGAGCAGCACTGTGATCTTGCAGACTCCTGCATCATGGGACCCCCTGTGCTGGCAATCAGACAGCAGTGTAGACCATCTCTGAGAGGAACAAAGAGTGCACAGAGGTGGAAGGGTGGGCTGGGAACGAGGAAGCCAGAGCATCCCTGGGTGCCCTCCTTCCCAGGTCTTGTATTGGCACGGAAGTGATTTCTCCTTATTGATTCCTACCCTTGTTCACATGCGTGTCCCATGAGGGTGTTTTTGTTCTTCTTGTGCTTATGTTCTTATTTGTAAAGGGCTTAGGTGTCTACTGGAGAAAAGTGATACCCAGGAATGAAATGTCATTATGGTGTGCCTGGATTGGCATTTAAGAGGCACATGCATGATAGGATCTGCCTCGGAGGCAAAATCCTGCCCAGATCAAGGACTGCTTGTGCCCTGAGTGCTCCTAGACACCACTGGCCCTCAGAAAGCATTTTAATGGTGTGAGCAACAGGCTCTAATACCGACAGAGGGTAGCAGGGCACATGACAATAAGGAGAAAAACAAGTGCTGCTATGGCCTGAGTGAGCTCGGGAGTGAGTCTTGGCATGCCTATGAGAACACTGGTTATTTCTCTGGGAATTTCTCCAGCACAATCAGTAGGTTTGAGAAATTAATAAGACATTTTATAGAAAGATGAGAAACTTGGAGACAAATTGCTGTTGATGCAACTGAACGAAAAACCTACATGGGCTGCATGGGGACCGCCCAGAGGCAGAGTACTTCTGAAAACCAAGCTTGTTGCTCAGGTGTTTTGGTAAATCCTGCTGTCCTTCACATCTTGCAGGCGGGGATTCTCTTCTCTGTGTAGGCAATGTTGACATGTATGGTTTTTGGTTGTTTTGGGGGGTTTGTTTTGTTTTTCCTGAGGTATTTACATGGAGAGCTCCTACCCCATGTTTAAAGAAATAAAATCCACAGAAGTTAAAATTCACTCGGGAGAAAAGACTCTGCTCTCAGACTTGACAGATGTCTGGCTCCAGTCCAGATAGTCTGACTTCCAGTTTGGGCTTTTGGGAAAGAAAGCAGTCCTTGGGACTAAGCAGGTAGGAGGGCTCCTTGCAGTGTCTCCCACAGGGTAAGGGCTAAGGGGGCTGGACAGGTGATTTCTGGGCTTGGTTCAGGCCGACTGACCTGTGCTCCTGATAGCTGGGCTGGGTTGTTCCAGTGAGGCACTTCTGGAGGGACTCAGCATGGCCAGAAACCTGCAGAGCATGAGGATGTGATGCCTTCCAGTTGGGGTGGTTGGTGGACACCAGGGCATAGTCCGTAGGATGGAGAGAGGAAGGTCAGCTCTTCCTCCACGGCCTTGGTTTTTCAGGATGGATTTTTCATGTCAAGAGTGTTCCTCACTCACCAAGAAGGATGTCTGTGTCCCACCATGCTGACCTTACATTTTCGTCCTTCTGTTGGGCTCCAAACAGCAGAACACTCAGCAGCAGTTAGACAAATCATGAAGTCTCCAGTGTTCCACAGATGCAGAACCAGGAAAGACTGGTGGTGGTAGGGCTGCAGCATTTCCCATCCCCGAGGTGGTCCCTTGGTAGCCACAGGCTGGTAGCCTCAGGTGTCTTAGTGAACTCTAGATTCCATGGAGTTGTAGCAGACTTAATAATGATGTCCTTCATCCTTTTTTCTGAAACATATTATTTCAGGGCTTGGGCCCCTGTCTCTCTCTGGAAGCTGTGTCCAGTGCCATGGGACTGGCAAGATCTGCCAATAAACACTTTGAATCATTTCAGTGTTGGAGCAAGGGTGGGAGTGAAGGCTCATCCTTTCCAACCCTTTTCCCATATTTTTTCATAAATATGTCAGGGTGACCTCAGGGCTAGCCTAAGCCAACCTGCTCATTCCCACAAGCCAGAAGATTCTCAGATTTAATTTACCAACTTGGAGGCTTTCTGAGGGAGTGAGACATCTTCAGATGAAACACTATATTTCAAGATGATTATTGTTATAGTTAATGGGAAAGCAGTTTATATGAAACACTCTGTTCTCTCTGTGTCCCACACTTCTACAGGACATTCTGGATAACTGGTACCATAAAAGTGTGCTTTTGGCAGGATTCATATAGCAATAAAGTTAAGCACTTTAGGTTACAGCTAGGACAGAGAAGGGAGAGAAAGGAAATTCCTTTGAAAATTATAATTTCAACATGATAAAGTTGGCTGAAGAAGTGCAGCAACAGATAAAAATCAGCCTTGGTAAAAGGCTGTGACCATTCAATAAAACAGTGAAACACTGAAATGTGCAGAAGGTGTTTTACCATGAATTAAAAGTGCAGCGAGTTCATCAGTGAGCAGCAGTTAGCTAATGAGAAAAGCAGATCCAAGCATTTAGGAAATGTAAAGAAAACTTAAGCCTCGTAAAATTTTATGTATTGCCCCTTGCAGCAAAATATGAAAACCAGGTTAAAAGAAAGCAAAAAAAATCCAAAACACCTCCCCCCAAAAAACCCAAACAAACCCAAACCAAACCCACTATGTCCATAAAAGAATTAGGTGACCTAGTCAAAAGAGAAACAATAAAACAACTTAGAAAAAAGCCCTTATTGACATATTGAGAACAGAAATACTGAGACATAGAAAAATACTCATTTTTAATTCTCCTGAACATAGTTTTTATTCCCCAGTTATAAACCAGATTTTTTTTTTCCAGCTCCTTTTGGCAAGCCCAATCTGCTGGAAATATTGAATAATGGATATGTTCTATAGGTACATCCTAAGACGGACATCTAGACATGACAAAGACAGTTTTATCAACTGTCTACTGAAGTTTACAGGTAAATGATTGCCCTAGAGTCAACCAGAAATCCAGAGCAGTCTCTGGAAGAGAAAAACATCTAGGATCTTAGATTTTCATAGCCTGTTCATAATTTTAAAAAAATCCCCTGGAAGGTACCATACAGAAAAATCCAATCTACAAATATTCCTTCAGGATAGACAAGAGAGTGCTTTTAAAACTAAGGCAACAGCTGGATAAACTGATTTAAAAGCACATGTGTTGTGCAGAGGCAATGCTAATACATTCCAACTTATGAATCTATTGGTCTGAGAGGTAATTTTGCAGGATATGAAGCTCTTTTAAAATCTATCAAATACTTTATTTTTTTAATTTTTTTTTCTCCTAATCATTAGCACCATTGACACCGTTTATACATAAAGAAGCAGTCTCTTTGACTGATGAACTTTTAGAGGACCGTAGCTGGTTTCAAGCAGCCATCCTTCCTTTCTCCAGGCAAGACCATCCCTGAGGCTGGCTGCCCTCCAGTGTGCTTGGTAGAGGATGAAGCACCATCCAACTTCAGGCTCTGGCTTGAGCACTGCTGCCTGCAACGTCCTTAAACCTTTGGCTGGTTGAAATGATCTGAAACATGCAAGGCCAAACTAAGTGTTGGCACCTTGCTACCAAGATCTCCCAGATATTAAAGCACATTCATCTCTGAGGAGCAGTTATCCTTGATCAGGACTGGCATGAGGAAACTGCAGACTGGCTGCCTGACTCCCTGTTTTGCTGGCCATGCAGAGTGCCTTCAAACAGTCCCTGCTCTGTAAAGCTACCATGTAGGATCACAGGATAACTCAGGTAGGAAACAGTGTCAGCATGTCTCTAGTCCAACCTTCTCCTCAAAGAATGTTCAGTAATGAGGTTGGAGTAGATTGATCATGGCTTTATCCAGTTGTATTCCCAAAACTTCCAAGGATGGAGACAGCTCTGTCCCCCTGGACATCCCACAGCTTGATTGTTTTTGTGATGAAAAAGTTTCTTCTTTCAAATAATGTTAGTTGTCTCCTGTCATCCTGCAGTGGCTCTTACTGATGTAAGGTCTCTGAATCTCTGATTTTGTCTTATCAGTATCAGCCTCTTAGTTACTAGAAGAGGCTAAACAATCCTGGAGGATGTAGATTGATTTCACACACATGTACATGGCTGGGATAACTGAAAAACTAATTGAAGTCTACTGGGAACCTCTGCAAATGCACTAAAGCAAAACTGTCCTCCCCAAAAGTGTGGCAAGTTTTTCTTTCTGCTTCCCACACAGATCCTTTTTGTGGTCAATCTGGAGTGTCCACTGCCATACACCAGCCAAGTTCCTATGGATCTATCCACAGTTGAAAAGGACATTGCATGTTCTTCAACAGTCCCTGCAGAGGTTCCTGGCTGAGTCTGTCTAAGGTAACCACAGCTGCCAGCCCTTGCTGACTGCCCTGTGGGTGTTGGGAAGGGCTGTCTGATTGGCTCACTGGGATTGGGGTTGGTTTCCTGGTCATTTTTCAGGGACCACTTACTAGTCCCAGGATTGCAGAGATCTCAACTTAAAAAACAGGGACCTACCATGATCAAAATCTCCTTAAATTTGAAGCAGGCATCTGTAAGTCATGTAAACCTATAGATGTCAAATCTGGCCTAGAGGACATGCATCCACCTCCCTTCCTACATAATATACAGTAGCAGTTAACTGTAATGAGTGGTAATATAACTTGAGTGCCAAAAGGATTAGACATAGAGGGTTCAGCATAAAATACGATACTCAGGGTTTATTCTTTTTTTTTTACCTTTAATTTTAGTGTGGTGGGCTGGGGCATTTGTATTTAATCCTGTTGCGTATACATTGTGTTATTTTCAGTCTATAAAATTTATATTCCTCTTCAATTAGATTACAGCTGAACCAAGAAAGAGGGGATTCTGCTCTGTGAATGCCATTCCAGTTCTTACAGAGCACAGGCGATTGTCACCTCTTTCCTCCCCTCTCTCCTCATCCCCCCCATCCTGCTTCTTTCCTTAACTCAGCTGTGCTGCAGCACTTGATCAATTGCAACAGTACTAGAAAAAAAAGTTAGTCATACATGATCAGCAAAATGGCCCAAATGATGTCATCCATCAAGATGGACATCGCAATTTGCCAACTATTTTCTCATAAATCAAATCATAGTCCCACAAGGAAGAAGAGCAGCTCGTGAAGAGCCAACATGGCAGCAGTTATCGGCAGACTGAGAGAAATGCTCCCTCAAGTATACAGTAATTATTTTTACTCGATGGGAAATAAAGAGGGGAGAGATGGTAGTGTAGAACTGGAGAGTGTCTGCCTCACTTCATTACTATTCCCTAGGCAAGGGGCGCAACATATGCTTTTCATTGTGAAGCCAATAATTTTGAATCTTGGGACAGGTGAAAACTTAAATGACATTTGCAAACCTTGATTTATTTCCCTGCTTAACTCTGGAACATGCCTTAGATTTAGCTCTATAAGTTTGAATAGATTAGTGGCCAGTGTCACTGAATTTGCAGTGACCTTTAGCAAGTCTTTCCCTTTTTGGATCAGTTAATTAAATAGTTTAGGTACTAATAATGCCTTACTGAAACCATCCCTGCTTTCTTTTTGTGTACACATATGAAACAACAGGGGGATAGCATGAACATTTTTATTTTTCATTGACATTGT
>NW_008238346.1:2606546-2631370 GCF_000691975.1 Corvus brachyrhynchos
ATTTTACTTGCTGGAAATCTCATTAAAAGTTATTTATGAGCTGCTAGTGATCCCGTAAGGATTACACCTAATTCAGTCTGTAAAGCTTTTGAGTTACATTGCTTCCCAGGAATAGTCCCTACAGCAAGAAGGACCACCTTTTCCCATTGTTTGACTTTTCGTTATCATTAGTATAAATACTTCATGAGAGGTGCCTTACAAATGCAGAGCATCTCATTGACGGGATTTAGGCACCAAATGCCATTTGGTATGTTAAGATTTTGCTTCCTGATTCTTTGGTTCATGCCATTTTACATGTGGGGAAACTAATGATGCATAAAGGTGACATCATTTGTGCAAGACTCACAGAATGTGACAAGAAAAGTCTGTTTCCTTGAAAACAGCCAAAGGTTAATAACATTATGGTCCAGGGTTGTATTTGCTAATCAAATTAAACCTGCTAGGGAAACTTCAGAGGGGTTAGGGATTCAAGGCAAACATTCTTTATCTCTCTAGAAGTGAAAAATTTGCTTCTTTCTTAGCCTCTAGTTTTATTGTCAGGCTGCATTTCTAGAAGTTTTTCAGAGTGACAGTGAAATGTACCTAGTATGTTCAGACTATCACATACAGTATTAGATATCCTGATTTTTCTGAAAGACTTGGGACTCTTGTGCTCTTCCATTTTTGTTCGGTTTACCATTTGGGGCAGCTGTCATCATAAAAATAATAATAAGGCAATGAATATAGGTATCTTATTTTCCTCCAGTATTGAGATAAGCTTAGGAAAATAGAGCAACTAAACCATCTGTCAAGGGTTGTAGTTAGGAAATATGGATCAGGAAAATTAGTGAGAATTGGCATCATTTTTTGCTAGGCCAGGCAGCCACCTCATTGTTCTGTGATGTTGGGAAGGCAACAGGTAACAATCAGGGCAGAAGATGTTCCCCTGGTACCAGTGTCTGACCACAGATATATCAGAATGTTTGGCCATCTGATTCACTTAATTGTGTATAAGCATCTGATAAATTTTAGCATTTACAGCTCTCAAGCCAAATTGGGCCAGTTAATAGTGCCAGAGAATGTAAGAACAGCAAGAGGTAATCTCTGCTCCAACAGAGAAAGGAAGCAGGAGTAAAAAGGGAGCGTGATCCTCTTCCTTTGCTGGCGTGGAGAGGCTATAAATACGCTCACCAAGGTGAGTGAAGTCTGCCAGAGGGCTGAGAACCGAACCTCCGTCTCAAATCCCAGCCTTGACCTGTAGCCACATACAGCCTGTCCTTCCTCCTACCCCTCCTAATTGGTTTACCCAGCCCACCCGGTGAACATCAAAAACCCTCCCAGGTCAGCTCTCAATACAGGGAGAAATTTCAAGGGGGGAAAAATAGCTCACTTGGGATGAAGCAGACTTTGTTTCATCAGCTGTCAGGAAGAACTCCTGCTTTTGTTTGAAGGAGGAATGAAGACAGGAAGAAAGTGAGATGAAATCCATGTTATTTTCTAACCGGTCAGAGAGAAGCAGGAGGTGGACAGAGTCTGAGATGACCTGGTTTGTCCACTTTGCTTTTGAAGGTGGGCCTTCACTGATCTCAGCTGTGCAGTCCTGGAGCTCCTCTCTTGCTCATCCTGACCCAGGCTGATGTCCGGGAAGTCACTGTGGAGTGCAGAGAACAGAATGTAACATCTTACCAAAAAATAAACCACAGAAAACTCTTGCTTTCCTAAAAGCAGTAAAGGACATAAGGAGGGGTGAAGACAGAAAGTATAACCTAATTGGGGATTTGCAGCCCAGACTACCGAAAAAATGAAACTATGTTATATCAAGACACTCTAGAGAATCACTGATAAAAGAATAAAAGATTATAAATGTCTTGTCCTTAATTAATTGTATAGCTCAATAACAAAGACTACATTTCCTCAGAGTTCTCAGTTTTCCCTCTCATGTAGTACAAAATCAGCACTAAGATTCACAGTTCACTCATACTGGAATTCCACTTGGTGCCATTCCACTTGCAACTGGATTCCCAACTTTTCAAAATAACTCATCTTAAAAAAATTAATGGCTATTTTGCTCCAGGCTAACAGGAGCTGATACAAAGAATATTTCCCTTGTTCAGGGCAACTTGCATAAAAATCAGATATATTTGATTAAGCAAACAAGAAAAAAACTGGCTGTATCTCCTCAAAACCACCGAGTGTTACCCACAACAGGATAAAGGGCAGCCAAATTCTGATTGTTCTTATCAGGAGAGAGGCTGTGTTGGCTAATGGCTGAGGCAGGACTCTGGGAATCCACCCTCCCAGGTTCCCCGTGGCTCTTGCCTTTGACTTGTGATGGGAAGACCATTTTGGCTCTGACTTTGCAAAACCTTAAGCAAGGCAGCGAGAAGAGCCTGAGGTGGATTAGGCATGGGTAATGCAAAGATGAGGCGGCTGGGGCAGCCCCTGCATCTCTCAATCAGGATTTATACAAGGGGATGCACTCGACTAATGCTGGCACCCATGGAGGTCCACACTATCCTTATTGCTAAGGTTTCATGTTATATTTTCGTTAAAGGGAATTACTGTATTAGCAGTAGTACTAAGAACTCATAATTGAACCCAGAGAGAGAGAGAGTGAGAGAAAGCTCCTGCTGCAAAATGTCAGTTTAGAGGATCCTACCTACCTCAGAAGCCACTGCTCCAGCTGGGTCTGATGGCTCCCAGAAGTCAGGCAGAAGCCCAAAATGCTCAAATTACAGCCAGATACAATTACCAGCTGGAAAAAGAGAACATGCCAAGATTATATAGGTGTGCGGAATCTACTAAAACAGGGGGAAAGGATCAAAAAAGGAAAAAGTTCTTTTTCTGAAAAAAACCCCAACAGAACAGGTAAGAGGTTTTCTTTTGAAAAGCTCCAGCTTGTTCTCTGTGACACAAACATCTCTCCCAGCTTCCTGAGAGCACTGCACGTAGCCTGGAACAGACTTACTGGTTCTGGTCCAGTCAAGCTCCTAATAAGTCAGGCTGAAATCTGCTTGAAACTTTCCTTTTCTCATTTCCTATGACTCCACAAGAGTCTACTCTCCAGAAAGAAGAGGCTCTTAACTCCAGTCTCTCCTTTCTTGTGTACCCCCAGCAAGCTCTGCTCAAATTGATGTGAATATTGGGGCAGGCAGGGAGAGAAGAGAGTTTCCTTCAGTATCTGTAACCCACCTCCTTTTAGCCAAGAGAAACACAAATGGTAATCCCTTACACTTCATTTAGAAAATGGGTTTCCACAGCTACGGAAAGCTTAAGTTGCTATTGTCATCGCTTTTCATCTTATTTCCACTAGGTCTGCAGGCTCTCCCTGCCAACATGACACCCTAAAATAAATGTGTAATGTGGTTGTGATCAGGCTAGTCAAGGATTAGAACTTCTTCACAGTGAAATGATTTCCTTGCATTTATCTTTCCAATGTCTATTTGCCAATTTTTTATTCAGTGCCATGTTCTGTGGCAACAATTCTTAGTTTTCTGCCTATTATCACTCCTAGACTTCTTTTATCTCTCTTGGCTTCATCTTTCCATTAAATATTACTAGCACTGGAATATTTTTTCTCTCAGATCTTGCATTTCTTCTACTTGAATCTAATTTTGTTGTGGTTTTAATATTTGGCTTGACAAAGAGACAATTTCCTCTGTTCACAGGATGAAATTGGTTTTGTTTTATTGATAACTCTGTTCATTTCTGCTATCAAATAACCATTATACATTTTCATTTGGTACAACTGCTCAGCCACTTTGCATTGGCAATAACTAACAATGAAAATGGACTGGTAAAAAAGTGGAAAAATACTGCTGAAAAAGTCCTTTTTTTCAAGCAATTAAAAAAAAAGTTTCAATCTAAGCTTCACATTAATTCAGATGAGCTAAAGGGGAAGCTCAAATATGCAATGTTCTTGTTAGTTCAGCATTTAAAAACCTGAGGTTTTAATACAAATAGTTCCAGCCTCAAACCGTAATTTCGGTCAAAAACATCAAATTTTCACAGGGCAAAAGAAAGAGCTTTGGGTTATAGACAGAGTTTTCTGTGCACAAGTGTACACATATACATACACACGTATATTTATTCTGTGAATAGTTTTTTGAGCATCTGTTATAGTGTGGTAGAGCCAATTACGTTTCATTTCTGCCTCAGAGGAGACAATCTGCACTCTGTATGTTTTTCCAGTGGCTGTGCCAGTTAACATGCAGGATTACTCTGCCTTTCTCCTACCTCTGTTTGGTTTTTATCAAGCTGAAAAACAATTGTGTTCAGCGCTATTTTGAGTGTAAAATAATCTTTGCACGGATGGCTGCAGGTCAGGCTTTTCCTTTTGCTGTGATTTTAATGTGACATGGTAAGTGTGCATTTCATCACCCCAGCCTGTTCTGCTCTCTGGAACACTTCACATTCACCCAGGGCAGAGGAGAGGAGCCTTGCTGCCAGTTTAGGATGTCACTGATGTCTTTCTCTGTGACCAGTCTCTGGTTTTGGGGGCTGGGCTTGCATAGATCCTGCTGGACCTGCTGTAGCCATTCTCTGATGGGCACTCCCGCTCAGGCAGAAGAAGTTCAGATGTTGGGATGCAGCAGCTGCAGACATCACCCCATCCTGGAGGCTGTGTCCAGTCTCACAAGCACTGGGAAGGAACTCACAGATGTTGACATTTCAGGATGGGTGGAGAGAACACAGTGATTTGCATTTTTAGGAGAATATGGGGAAAGTTTGGGACAGCAGTAAACCTGCAGGATGCATATACAGATACGGTGGCTTGATATGGTGGAGACCTAGCTATGTATCTATGACCTGGGAATTGGAAATTTATGCATATCCTGGATTTCTGCCATGGTTATAACCGGGAAAACACAGGCTGGAAGGTCTTCTTCACAGCCATGTGCATGCAAAGGACTGCACGAGGGGACTGCTCATGTTCCCTCCTGTGCACTGGTAGGGCTTGCCAGAGTGAAGTGGCTCCTGAGCATGAGCTCCTGGATCACACCAGCTTCAGAGCAGGGCAGATGAATTTCACTGTCTGTTTTTCTTCTCTTCCTTCACAGTCTTGCTCTGCTCCTCCTTCTTCTGCCATGGGGAAAAGCTTAGTCCTCCAGCGCAGCAGCAAACTGCTCTCTCACATGGCTCACACTCCGTTTCCACAGGACACCTGGGGATCTCTAGGCACTATTATAAAATCAATGAAAAAGCAGATGCTTCTGGTTAGTCCAAAATTTATTCTAAAGAGACAAACAAAAACCTGTGCAATGCATCAAAGAAAAATGGGCATTTTCAGGTGGGAAACCATTTCTCAATGGCTTCTGTGCCCACAGCATCTCTGGCAATGACTGAGGGAAACTTGGAGTTTGCCATTACTACCTCTGCTTATTTTGGAGGATCACTGAACCAGGAATCCAGGCCCAAGGTTGGAGCATATCATGTGCCAGGGCTCTGCCTGCTCCACAGCAGGGGATTAGCCAACAGTGAAGCAGGAGAACTCAAGTGTGGGAAGAAAAGCAAAGTTCTGTGGAAAATGTGTAGGGCAGTGGAAACCTCTCAATTCCTTTATTTGCATGACTAATCAGCTGGGCTTTCTGCTGGCTCCCCACAAAAACTAAGATTATACTATTTATTTTTCACATCACTGCATTTAAATTCAAGTGCAGGAGAGGGGAGTATGGGTACTTTCATTTGTTCAGCATATTTATAAAAGGCCCAGAAATGAACATGTGGCATCAGATGAACACCTGGCAATCAAAGCAGGGAGAGCCAGCTGTTGCCTTTGTAATTGGAATTACAAATTCACACCATCCGTCCTCTCTCTACCATACCCACACCCCTGATGAAAGCAGAGGAGTTAGCTCTGGGTGCCTATGCTTGAGAAGCAGCAGCCAAAGACAATGTTTGGGCTATCTGCTAAAAAAAGAAACTCTCCTTGCCTTTTCCTATAAGAAGCGATAGTTTTAAGCCAGCTGTGCCTGCAACTCCCATTTGCTACAGAATTCTGTCTGTGTCTTTTCTGCAGGGCATGCAACTTTCAACAACTTTGCAGTTTGGAAGTTGAACCCACTTCATTCCTGACTTCCCTCCAGCTGATCCGCACAGTATCCTTCGTGCTCGAGTTCAGAGGTCTCTCTTCTCCTCTGGCTGGTTTAGCTGCTGAGTTATTGAAGACCATGGGTAATGAAAGACGCCTGTGTTACCCTCCCTTGCATGGTCTGTACTTCAAGGTTTCGGTCAGGAATCCTACACATTAGAAAAACAGGGAAGCAAAGAACCAAAGGCATCTTGAACATACACACTGTAACTAAAGGAAAAGAAAGAGTCAGAGCCACCACTTGAGAACATGTGAGTCAATAAAGTTTTATAAAAGAAGCCCATAAAGCTGCCATGGAAACTTAACCATTGCATGCATCTAGGGTGAGAGCAATTCATTGGTGCTGGAGTAGGACCTTGAGTAGTGTTCCTCTTATCTCCCATGCTGGGATCCTCTATTTAAAACATATGGAGGAGGCTAAAGTTCGTTACGAGTGACTGCAGTGAAAATAAAAATTTTAAAGAAATGCTCACGTGCTCACGTGTACATACCCAAACAGATGGGAAGAAATTAAGATGGATTTGCAGAGGAGGTTGTGCTCACAGTAAAGCACATCTCCAGCGGCGCAGGGCAGAGGGGACTGGCTTCTCTGGTGGCAGCTGATAGACAGGAGCACTTGAACAGTTCACAGCCTCTCTGTTGTCCCCGCCAGAAGATTTGTAGGTGGCTCTCCGCCAGCCACCAGGCTGATGGGTCAAGGGTCGTGACCTGTTGATTTACCAAAGTATGATCAACTCACACAAATTATCGGCGTCAGAGAGCCCTGACAACTTCAATATGATGAGCGATGAGAGCAATTGTTTGTGACATGTGAAAGCAGCAGGAGAGAGCCGCTCTGCCACTCGGCACGGCGGGAGCGGGGCTGCCGGCGGGGCTGCGGCAGCGGGGGCAGCCCCAGCCCCTCGCCCACCCAGAGCACTGTCTCCCCTGGCTGGGGCCAAACCAAACCTCCAGGCCCCACGGGGAAAAAGCATCTTCTCGGACAGAGGCAGAAAGAAGCAAGAGGGATTAGAAACTGTTTCAAGGCATGGCTGGGTTGTTTCTTTTTTTCACTTCTGTTGCGCTCAGCGCAAAGAGATGTTGAGGGATGGGGGCTTTAAATCCGATGGGAAGTACTAGAGGATTCAGATCTAGGAAAACCCTGGAGCTGGTGCTGTCTGTGAGGTTTAATCAAATGGATGTACCAGCTTCTTCGAGTTATCTTTGGGGGCTGTTGTCAAAACCCTTTTTTTTTCCTCTCTCCTTTTTTCCCAGCTTCATTCACATAGGAAAAATTTTGCCTGGGGTGGGATGGGAAAATTATAGCTGCTGGGCATTTTGCCTTGATCCATCAATTCCTCTTAATCGACTGTGCTATTCAGATGGGGGCAGAGGATAGCAGAGGTAGTTGAAAGGAGGCAGGGAGTGCTGAGGGGTTAGGGCAGGGCCACAAGAGTGTGTGTGTGTGTGTGTGTGTGTGTGTGTGTGCATAACCATGTTTGTGCAAGGAGGAGGAAGAAAGGCCACGGTCCAGGAGAAGGAATGGTCTCTGAAGAGATTGGGTTTTTTCCAAAAAGCTATGGTATTCTTGCAGAAAATGCCCTTGCAGCGACCATGCCATGGATGTGCAGGTACCAGAGAGCTTCTGTCAGGCACGTGGGTGACCCAAGGCTGGCTCCCATCCCACCCTCTCCTACTGCTCTGCCCAGTCCCACGTGAGTGGCTTCACCTCACCTTTAACAGAAATAAACAAATTAGAGCTATTACAACTTCCCCCTGTGTTTTATTCAGAGTGGACATGTTGCACTCAGCCCATTTCTGTGTTCCCTTAAATCCATTTGTTTACTTTGTGAAAGGAGTTGCATAAAATAAGTATAATGATCTATTAAGCTATCAATTTTTAATTTCCTATGAAAAATCTACAGCACAAAATAGATTTTTGGAGCCACCACAAAGCCCACAGCATATGAGCTGGCAGAGATAAAAAATCAAAGTTTTTCAGCTATCTTTACCATAATGACCCTTTAAATATTTATTGTCTATATATATAAAGGTAGAGGAAGACAATACTCGCAAATATATATGCTTAGCCTTGAGTTTAAACCAAACAAAATAGCATTTAAAGAAATACTGAATAAACTATTTATTACCCGGGTCAACGGTTGCAGAAACACAGTTTATATAAAAACATTACAATTCCGGCCATTCTAAGTACTGGCTTTAGAAAAAATCCAAACTTCTTAATGCAATTTTAATAAACCTAAAAAAAGTCATGCTCTTGCTTCAAGCTGAATAGTTTGCTGTTTCTGAATAATAATCATTCAAGACCTAAATCTAACCACAAGAGTTTAGTGCACAGATGAAATATACTCGCTGGAAAACCCTTAAGAAATAGCTGTTTGATTCAGGATCTGAGTCAGTAAAACAAGATGTGATAGTTTAGTGGGATTGATGTCAAATAATAGAAAATGAGGACAACTAATATAGAAAGAAGACTTTTGAGGAGGATTAATTAATAAATTAATAGCTGTGTGCATGGATGGAGCACAAACAAGTCAACAACAGTTCATTATTCCCTTAAACAAATACGATGAGCAGATCCTTCCGAGAGGAATTTGAACTATTTGTGCTTGAGTAAAGATCATGTGTGAGTGGATGAATGGATGAATGGATGGATGGATGGGTCGAGAGATAATTTATATACGAGGTGCACACAGACAAACACACGTGCCCACACTCATGCACATACATTTATATAAAGTGTATTTTTCAAGTGTATACTTTATTGCACTCCAAGGGTCAGGCTGGAATAATCTAGCATTTAATCATAGTTTAACCTTGCATGAAATTTTGTTGAGTTTTAGTGGGTGACAGATTAGGTTATGCTACATCAGGAACAAATAAACATCACCCCTTTTCCATATCACATTTTTATTGCTAGAGATAGTAATGACTTTTTCTAAAAAAAAACCGCACAAAACAAGCCTTTTGTCAGAAAATGCTGATTTCTTGGCATCAAGGCTTTCTATGGAAAATGTTTATGGTTTTGCATTTTTAATTAAATAGGTTTTTTTTAATTGTTGGAACATAAGTTTCAAAACAAAAAAATTCCAGATTTTCAGTTCAAAACAAGATTGTTTGAAATGTACGTTAATTAGCATACAAAAATAACAATCCCAGTACTAAAATGAAATGTCTCAGAATGATCAAAACACAAACAGGTTTCTACAGCCCTGAGGTGATATAATTTTTTCTCTTTACAGAAGTTTTCAGGCCTTTCATTGTTTGTCAAAATGAGCAAAAAATGTATTTTTTTAAATACACAAGAGATTAGGAGGACAGTATTTTGCCCAGTTTGAGAGTACTGCTCAGGCTAAGCAGGAATATCAGAGGCTGGACAGAATAAATGAATAAATACATTAAAAATAATAGATCAAAGCAATCTGGTTTTGAGCAAGAAAGCACTTCCAATTTAAGGGTCAGCAGTTTTGACAGAGATATACAAATATTCACATGTGTATTAAAATAAAACCAGTGGCATATATAGATCTATACACACATGCACATCCACCCTCTCATAAAATCTCTTCATTTGATTTTTGCAGTTTGGCTTTTTCTTTTTCATGGTGATGTACTGCACAAATTTCATGTAGAAACTTCATAGTTAAAACAATCACCACAAAAACCTGGGTTAATGATTAACTCTGAATGAAGAGTTATAAGCACTCATCAAGGTAATACATGATACAACTTAGCCATTTCCTTTCTCTTTTCAGTTTTTCAAAAGGGGCAAGGGAGCATGAAGAATAAAGCCAGGCATCCTTATTTGGTTGAAATAATAGCCAGTATACCAGAACTTCAGACAAATCCTTCTTGCTTTCTTTCAGTGGCCTCAACCATTTTGATCTCATTTCATCATTGAATGGACCCCTTAACAGAGAGTGACCCCATATTTTAGGACTGAAAACATACACCTTGTTAGTGTGAGTTTATTTTTTTGTTGTTTGAAAAGTGGGCAAATGTAGTCAAAGCTCTCACAAAACATCACAAGAGGCTCTTTCTTCTTTCATGGCACATTGAACATGTAAAGTAATCATTGTTTACAATACAGAGGCAGATAGCAAAGACGTGTTTGTTGTCTCATGCTGTATCTAATTATGCATTAGATTTTGATTTCAGTTGCTTTGCCTTTCCATGTTATTTTAATTTTGAATGATGATCACTGAAGGGAAAAAAAAAAAGGGAACAGAAAAGACGGGATGTGTCAGCAAGACCGTGGTCCCCTCATGCGGAGCACGTGTAGGCGGGACCTGGAGCACGGCGCTCGGCACTGGGCACCTCATTACCACAGGCAAATTGGAGGAGCCAGGGATAGCTGAGAGCACAATGAAGGGGCCACTAGAACTGGCTTGAGAAGAAAGATTAAAAGACTGAAATATGTATAGACAGGGCAAGTGACGGGGCAGCCCAGCTCTGCACGCACCAGAGGGAGGGGAGTCCTTTGCAGGAAGCCTGAGGGATTCTGCTGTGGAGAAATGGGGTGATAAAGAGCAGAAGGGAGACAAAAGTGAAACCTCAGGAGCTTCTGGGTTTGGCTGTGAAAGAACAGTGAGCCCTGGAACAGCCTCCTCAAAGAAGCTGCAGAAAGTCCTCTGTTCGGGATGTTCAAGTGGAGCTGAGCTGAGCATGATGAAATTCCCAGAGCGAGAAATCCTGGCAAAGCCTTGGGTGCATCAGCAAGTCATTCACACTCCTGCCTTTTGTTTCTCTCCCCATCTTAGTTGGCTTTTTGCTTGTTTACTCAGAGTGCTTACATAATTTGAAGCTTTTTAATACTAAAATTCAAATGCCTTTTATGTGCTCTGAAGGACCTTTGCACCCAGCCAGGGAACTCTCACCCTCCCAAGCCCCATCAATTCTGCTCTCAATGCCATGGGAGAGATGGTAACAGCCTGAGACAAATGTGAAGTTCAACATGAGGTGATGGGAGCAGCGCTGACTTTTTGCCTTTTTATCTCCAGAGGGTCTAATTCAAGGAGGGATGGAGTTTCTAAGAGGGTTCCCATGCTTGACATCAACACTGACTCTTGTTTGACCAATAGACCCATGCCATGGGTTCTCCTGGAACTGCATCCCTCAAAGTGCTGCCAAGGATGCTGCCAGGCACAGGCAGCACTGAACAGGATGTGTTTAAATACTTGTAGTCATGTGGGTAATATAAGAATATATCCTGAGACTGGAATTGTCTTGTGCTGGGCAGAAGAAAAATAACAATGGAAGATTTGGAGTAAAAAATTGCCTAAAAGGACTTCAAGTGTTACTGATACCTTTTTTCTCTAAAAAAAAATTCCAAATTTTTTCAACCTTCTCTAGTGAGCATATTAAATGAAGAGGATTAGCATAAGAAATATGACTCAATGTAAAACTTGTAAATATTGAACAAAAACTGACAATTAGCCAGGAATGAAAAGGCAAAATATAGTTACAAAGGAAAAAGCAGTTAAAAATTAATTGAAATTACCCCCAAATTAAGGACATTCAAACCCAAATGTTTGGAGATGGGGTAAGGAGGGATCAGACATCTGCATACAGATGTTGATAAACAGATAGAAAAATAAATGAGAGCTGTGTGAGAGTGATCCAGGAGTCTTGCTTCCAAAAATGACAAAGGAAAGACTCTTATAGATGTCAGCAGACTGTGGATCAGGCCCCAAGCCTTAAGTGGACAATCATAATATTACAAATCACTCTTGGGATCAAGTGGCATCAATGTCATCTAATTACAGATAAAACTACAGAGTATTTAACATCTCGTTAATTTAAATACCTGGGGCCATATCATGGCATCAATTTTTAAGTAGATGTCCCCACTGATATCAAAGACGAGTTCACACAATGAGGCCCACGTAGCTGAACCTTGAGGGACAAAGCAGACAAAGGGGGCTGGAGAGGGAGATGCAACAAAATATTCCCTTTTCTTCCACTCCCTTTTTCAATCTCCTTCCTTTCTCTATTACTGGCTCAGTTGCCTGCACATTTTATTAGCTGGTCCCCGAGTGTGATTTCTATAGGCACCATTCTATAGGAATGATGCTGAGCTATGTTCACAAGATGAGGATCCTCAAGTCCAGTTTTAAGCTCCCTTACCAAAATGAGGTATTCAGTAGTGGGAGAGTTCTTACATCTCTCTTTCAAGCTGTCAGAGGTTGTCAGAAAGATTACAGATTTTAACATTTGTTCCGTTTTGTTTGGTTTTGTTTCTGATCCTGATTAGAAAAATGAGAGAAAACACAGATACTGACATTAGATATGTCAGAGAATACTTCACAATTTTCCTGACAAAAACTGGGTTCTTTTAAAAACCATTTTTTTAAAAATAGGCTTTAAATATTTCTAATATTTTATTTTAAATTTCTTTTTCCCCAAAAAACTGTCGCAAGTGAAATGTAACAGAAATAATGTTGCTTTTGTTTCTTGAGAGTCAGAACATTTCAAACACCTGGGAATTTGATTTTTGCCACTTTTCTTATGGGGTTTTTTTTTGCTTACTACCAACCAGTACAGTTTTATGTTATCATTGCTGTGGTAGTGGCTATAGTCTCCCTAGCATCTCCCATTTTCCTTTGAATTTTTTTTCTGGTGTTTACCTGGCAGAGAAATCTTTTTTAAAAGTTAAAGAAGTGTTAAGAGGAAGAAAACAGAAGGACTGAATGGTTGAGGTTGGAAGGGACCTCTGCGGGTCATCTTTTCAACTCTGAAACAAAATATGACAAAACAGGGCTTTTGGACAGTTAACATTTCTCTTCCAAATCCAGCTCTAAGGAATAAGAACAGTGCCAACAGATTTTGGAGGATGAAATAATTTTTTACATTTTTTGTCCAGCTACTCTTAGTAACTTTGTGATAGCAGCAGGACAGGTGTGCAAATCTCATAAACCTGTTATCTTTGACTTCAGTGAACCTGCTCACTGCTGTACCAGTGGAAGGCATGTTCTTATTTAGTGTAACAGCAATACTGCCTACTGTGCCTGAGCCTACGTTTCAAAATAAGTTGAGGTGTTTGCCCTTTACTGGGACCTTAAAAATGCTCATGAATACACATCAGATTGTGGCCATGAGTTCCCCTGCTCAGTCCAGTGACTGTTCACAGACGTAAAATTAAACCCAGGTTGAAGTACCTTGTTAATCAGACCTTAAAATCAATATAACCACATAGACTTGATTCAACTTCCACTTCGGCTGGAATCAGACACTAAAATGTGCTCAGATTGTCATAAAAGAATGAATTTGGTCTTTGGCAAGAAATAGAAACCCCTTTTTTGTTATTTAGTTCTACACTTTAGAAGAACAAAATACAGAAATCTCTGTGAGGTGTACCACATCCTAATCTTGAAGAATCTTTACCTAAGAGCTTGAGGAGGTTAAGATACCTTATGCTGAAACACCTTTTCTCTCCAAATGGGAATTTATTCCAGGGCCTTCATTAAAGTTGAAGGATTCAGCTCTTATCAGGTAATAATACAGGTGTCACTAACAAAGTAGTTAACGGAATAGATGGTGGCAGAAAGGCCACACTGCAAGAATATGACATTTCCTTTGACTCTTTAGATTTCTGCTTTGCAAGTAAAATTTCTGCAGTAACTCAGATGCCACATTCTTTTTTCTTTTTTTGATATTAAGAATATTTCACTACTACTATGACAAAACTCACTGCCTCTATTGGGCAGTTAAAATTTTCTCTGGCTATCTTAGGAGAGCTTCATGTTCTTTAACTTCTGTGTTTCATCAGTTTTGGACTTCTACTTTCTGCAGAGACCAAAATGCTGAACCTGAATCAAAGCCTCTCCAAGGGGTAACCAGAACTGCTCGGCTGCAAAGAGGTGTCAAGTGACTTTGTCACCACAGACTGAAATTTTTTGGACTTTCTCAAATGTTTCTGAAGCTGTTTTGGAAACTTTAATAATGAGAATATTTTTTATTTTCTTTACATCTCCGTTAATTTTGAACTAAAGAACAAAATGCATTAGTGTAAAGATGCAAAACCAATTAGTGATTTGGGTCCTTTCAGTTTAGGGCACGAAGATATTCATTCAGCATACATTGAGAGTGCTTGGCCTTTGCGGATCTCTTACACCTTTCAGAAGTCACTTGGGATGCTTCCAAATATGTTAAGAATGTGAAAAATAAATGCATGATGCCATTAAATGTGGAGGAGAAAAGACCCAATGGCAGAAACCTTCCAAACCTAGTCTGTTTTGAAGGACAAAAATACTTGCATCCGAGGTTAAATTCTTGGCTAACAACCCTGTTCTATTTTTAGTTCCAATTTAATTTTGATCCTAAAATATTCCATTGCTTTTTTTTTCCTTTTTGTAATTCTCCAAGGCTGTGAGAGCAGAGTCACAAATATTTTGCAATGTGAAAACCATGGTTTATAAATAGCAACAGTGCCCATGAGCACAAGAGAGAATCAGAAAGTTGTGCAGATGAGACCCACTCTTTGGAAGCTGATGGAGTCTTTCCATTGACTTCATCACGTTTGGAGCAGGACCTAAGGTAAGAGGTTTTTACTTTTATTGGACATTTAAGGCTTATTTTGGAACATGTCAGTAAGAGGTAAGAGGATGGAATTAATTTGAACAGGAAGAAAACTCAGGACAGCCCCGTAGAGAAACTGAAGCATTTAAATAAATGGGCTGAAGGGTGAGGCCAAGATTACAGCAAGGACAGAGACCACGAAAAGAGGCTGCTGAAGTAAATACCTGCACAGAGAAAAAACTCTTAAGTGATGATACAGAGAGTGCAAGATCCACAGAAAAGGAAAAAAGTGCAGAGAGAACATTAAGTGAAAAACTCAGGAAATGGAACAAAGGAAAAAAGGCAGACATTCAAAGGTCACCTAAGAAAGTTTCTGAGTTGTCTGTATACAAATGCAACAAGCCTAACAAAGGAACAAGGGAAACAGAGAGACCAAGAGACAACTCAGATGGGATTTGATTGATCACTCCTTCCATGAACCTTTCTAGGAATTTATTGCATGACACTTAGGTGCACAAGTAGCTGCAGACACCTAAAATGATATCAAGTGTTCCAAAATTACATTCAGGTTTGCATCATCTGCTGGGTGTCCCTCTGCCACTGCCTGCAGTGACACAGGAGTGGAAAAGGATGGTTGAGTACGTGAAACTGAGAAAACCCACAGGACATAGGGATATGTGCTAAGGATCAATCTCTGCTCCAGTAGCCTCCATCTGGGACCTCCAGCACCTCAGGTAGTACAGCACTGTCAGTGGAAACACACTTCTTCCTACCCACTTTCCCCTAAAATAACTATTTTCGAAGTAGACACACTCCCAGGCTCCCTGCTCTGTTCTGAGTGGAGAAATCAAAGTCCAGCCATCAGGAACTCTCCTTCAAAGTCTTCACTACTCCTTCCTCCCTACATGTATTAACTATGAAAATGAGGTAATTAGTCACAGCTTGGCTGGATACAGCTGTAGGGGATTGCAGGGGGCCCTGTGGCTCCTGTATATGAAGAGCAGTAGTTACTTGTTGGGACTGTGGTACCACGAAGTTTGCAGCCCTTTGAGGAGGATTATCTCTCAAATATGCTTGAGACACTGGCAAATGAAAAGCCTTGAAATATGGGCAATGGTGCACCACATTTCAACGTGCCCTCTGCCAGCAGCAGTCGTAGCTTGTAGCCAAAAATAGGGTTGCAATCCAAGGGAAAGTTTGTGGCTTAATGTTCTTGCAGTGTAACCATGAACACCTGTGCAGTAATTTCTACTCATCTATGTGTTGACAGCTGTATTTGAATTTGAATGTCCTCTGACTTCCCTCTTCCAAAGAGAAATGTTTATTTTAGGGGTACTTCTGGAAAGGGTACCTGTGCGTATGGCACTGTGTCAGCTCTCTGTATTTCAAGAAAGGCTGTATTTTAAGCTCATGGTACCACACTAGTTAAGCATGCCATTCCCAAAAAATAACAGTCATTTCTTAGTTACAACAGTTTCTTTTTTACAAACTGTGGAGATGTGAGGTCTTACATGGCTCAGTTTTCCACTATGATTTCCTGTTTTACCACCATGAGAGGGGCAGCAATGGGGAGCTGCTGCTGCAACTGTTGGAGCATCACTCCAGCCTTGCTTCCAGGCATGGCAATGTCTGATCGCAGGGTTCTATGGAAAGGGCACTTTCTCATGTGGCTCTTCAGTCCATGCTGTGACTAGACAAGCTCACCCATCTACAGGAAGATCCCATGGTTGTCTGTGATATGTGATGGAAAACTACCCAAAATGCTCAGCTTTCCAAAGTGTATTGCAGGTATCAACCTCCCCAGTACAGTCAGTTTTCCTGGAAATTCAGCCTACATTTTTGAATCTGTATTAAACACCTTTAACCTTTGTGTCTAGTTCTCAGGATGCCAAAACAAAATCCCTAGTTCCTGAAGCACTGGGAGCTCTTAGCACTGTTGGTTTGAATTCCAGATTCCTTCACCCCGTCTAGAAAGCAACAAACTTCCTACTAAAGGAAATTTTTCAGCTTTTACCAAGCTTTCCTGGCTTTTTAAATCTAAGAAATAGAAGCATGTTACTTAAAGGAGTCAGTCAGCATCTAACAACTGCACCTCCCTTTCTTGGCTGGAGATAATATACTTACATTAATGTTTACCTCTTTTGTTTCCTAAAGAGTTGGTTCACACCTGCCCTAACTTAGTGATTATCAGTGATTTTGCAGTAAAATTTGTTGCTGACCTACAGACTGCTCGTTCTGAGTATGCCACTCACCTCTAGTTTGAAAAAGACTCCTCCACATCTAATGCCTTTAATCCTGACTATCTGTGGTTCACAAAAAGTAATTGGGTCCAAGCAACTGGCTATTTTTGTTCTACCTTTTTTGGGCTTGAACACTGAAGAGTTTTTTTTAAATTTCCCAGAGCATCTGGAACTTGGGATAGATTTTTTAAGTGTATGTTGAATATACAACTATAGAATTAGATTCCTTATTCACTCTTAAATATCTTTTTGAACAGAGGAAGTGAGAGGCAGTGCTGACACAGGTATGCATATGTGACCTCGCTCCACCAACATAATAAAACTTCTTAGTAAACGTGTTGCATACAGTAATTCAATTTTCAATAAACACGTTTAAAAGACACTGTACACTTCCTGTACAAAATCTTTTTGAGAGCAACAATGCATGTATTTGGAGATAGAAGTTTGGCAGTACTCCACATTGATCTGTGGAATATCATCCCCTAATTTTTTTTCTAACAGGTCCTGGAAGCAAGAAAGTAAAATTTCTTAAATGGTTAAATATGAGAGAAACAAGGCTCACCCAGCAACCCATCCCATGGAAAAAACCACATCAGAGTAACTGAGGTGAGGTGATTCTGACTCCTTGATTTTGGGATATTAACTATTGACAGACTCATCTAGTACCTAAGGCATTTGAAACAGAACATGGGGGCTGTTCAAACTGATGGTGATTTGGACACGCATCAATGAACTCTGATCACATTCACCAAGTGCAGAAGCCCCCCAGCCATCAGCTGATAAGGACCATAACATGTCCTGTGCCTTGCCTGCAAGAAGCTGTATCACCAAGCAAGGGAGTTCCTAATACTTTAATGAGTCTGGCTAAACACATCTGCTCAAGAGAAGAGTGTCAGCTAAAAGGGTCCTGTTGATCCAGGTGTTTTTCAAAAACCCTTTTTGGCTAGGGAATCTTTCTAGAAGAGGAATGAGAAAGCAAAGTTATTGTGTCTGCTCCCTTAAAAAGAGATAGACTGAGGAGGGGAGGCTGCAAGGGGAGTGAGATAGAGGGTAGAGGCAGAGCCAGGAGAAGTTGGCTTTGGAGCAGAAACTATAAACTGAAGAATCATGATATTACATTTCCTTGTGTGGAAAGGGGAGGAATCATCACCTTGATGGCCTGGTAAGATGTTTCATGCCTGCAAGTATTGAGTTTCTTCTTGACAGCTGGTAAACTGTGACTGCTAGCAGAGCGGTGTACCCCATAGGAGAAATCCCATGGCCTTCTCCTTACCCAACACTGGAGATGGTGCTCCTCTGTGCATTTCCCACAGGAAGATGCCACCAATCTCTTGCTTCCCATAGGATGATGTCCTGTACCTCCAACTAGTTGTGAACAACTCTCCTTCTTCTAAAGCTGTCTTAACTAAATTGGGAGGAATTTTGTTTTTATACTTCTTGATGTGTGTATTGCAGGTAGAGCTTGGGAGACATCCCAGGAAACAATGGGTATAACTGGGCTGGAGTTAATTTTCTTTGTAGTACCTGGTAGGGGGCTGTGTCCTGGATTTGTCCTGGAAGCAGTGTAGATAACAGAGAGATGTTGTTGTTACAGCTGAGCAGTGCCTACACAGAGCCAAGGACTTTTCTGCTCCTCATCCCCCCCCCCCCCCCCCACCAATGTGCCTGAGGCTGAACAAGGAGCTGGAGGGGACACTGCCAGGACAGCTGACCCCAACTGACCACAGGGATAGTCCAGACCATGCAGTGTCATGCTTAGTGTGTTAAAACTGGGGGAAAAAGAAGGAAGAGGGGATGCTGGGAGTGATGATGTTTGTCTTCCCAAGTAACCTTTCAGTGTGATGGAGCCCTGCTTTCCTGAGTGTGGCTGAATGCCTGACCACAGGAAATAGGAAACAAATTCCTGGTTGTGCTTCATTTGTGTATGTGGCTTTTGCTTTCTCTATTAAACTTCTTTATCTCAACCCACAATTTTTCTAACTTTTACTTTTCTCTCCCCCATCCCACTTGGAGAGGAGTGAGTTGGTTGCATGGGGCTGAGCTGCTGTCTGGGGTTAAAGCACAGAATCTTCTTAATAAAGCAGCTCCTTTTGCCTGTTGATAATTTACATTCACATTTATCAATCCAAGAAGTGTTTCTTGGTGACAATGACACCACTTCCCAGAGACACAGCTCAGCCTGGGGGTGCTCCATTGCCTTCTGAACAAAACAGGCAGGGCCTGTGTGTGCCCACCACAGACTGGCATGGCTCCTTTACATCCCATGCAATTGCAGTTTTATTTCTCAGCCTATCATTTTTCTTGTATAAAATTATCTCATAGTCCTGAAACTTGCTCTTTTCATATTCTTATAAGAGTTTGATGGGGTACTAGATTTCAGGGAAAGTTCATTTGCCTTTGTTTTTTTGCTATTGTATTTGTTTCAAAAATCCCTTTGTCATCATTTTCACATTCTGTTTCCATTCAAACAAAGAGCAGCTTTACCCAGGGAAAGAAAAGGTCAGAGGTTACTCAGAGCATGCCAAAGAAAATAAAAGGGTAGCACATATACAAATGTTTTCATCATTCTGGCCTGATTTTGCAATCTGGGACTGTGCTCATCTTTCACTAACATCACAATTTAGGGCATGCATCCCACTTGCAATTGCTTTCAATAGAAGGCAAAGGCAGATAGTTCCTTGAGATACTCAATCCTTTACAGATGCTTTATAGGACCACAGTAACCACAGAAAGTCCTCATCCAAACTCCATGCTATTTTCTCCCACAGTTCGGAGCAGATTTGTTACTGATTTCAACAAGAACTGTGCAAACTATCTGAGGGAGTATTTAATTCTACATAACATAACATAACATAACATAACATAACAGCGTGTTGCCATGAAACTCCTTACTGGGGAAGAACCCCACTCCCCCAGGCTGAACCAGAGAGTTGCAGTTGCACACTTCACCCCTGATTAACTGGTGGAGTTTCCCAGACGTTCAGCACCGTGTACCAGTATAAACTGTGCCACTGCTGCTAAACTTAAGAACTCTATTTTCAAGGACCAATGATCTTCACAAGCAATAAAGCTGAATGTATTTAAACAACATCTACGTACAAGGTCAAACACATTCAATATCCCCTTTGGCAGTGACTGAGCAGCATTTGTCTGTGTTTAGGGACTGGAAAAGACCTCTGGAAAGACTTGGAGAAGTTCCTGTATTTTAGGAAAAAGGCAAAATATTTTCTTCACGAAGCTGATATTTTCAGCCCTCTTATCTCTGCATGCTGAGGTTTTATTTTCTTTCATTTTTCAAAGTGTGACTGCCTATAGAGGTGCAGGATCACGGCAGGATGCTGGGAAACGCTTGCTCTTTCTCTCAGACCTGGGGATATTCCCAGTTCACAAGTTGACCCAGCAAGATCCTGTTTAGGAAGTTGTCAAATTAGTTCACCTGAACCCCATGGCTCCATGTGCTCATTTAAAATGCTTTTTTACTAGATACTGCAGTATTAAATACAAGACCCAGAACAAAGAACTCTTACGTATGTCCTAAGAAATTACTTCCCTGAATGCTGTGCATGGTCCTAGGTCTGTATTTAATTCCTCCTAAAGCTTACCATCCAATCCTCATGAAATCCAATCTCAAAAAGTTCATGCATTCTGGAAGTGGGTCCCATACATAATCACTCATGGTGAATTACTCACCGTGCAAATGTATGCAAATGCATTCCCACCACTTAATCCAGGACCACAGATAGAGCTGAAGTGTGCCTTGCTGAACAAGGAATATAAAGGGGTGGTGGCTGTCTTGCTTAGATTAACTGTACATGCCAGGCACAGTTTGGTTATTGGATTAATATTCTGTGAGAAAGAAATGAGTGGGTTGTGGAGCATCCATGATGCCTCCTTTATTTATTTATTTTCCAAGGTCCCATAGTTTCTCCTTCTTTCATTTTCTGGTATTTTTAGTGTGCTCAGGAATTATTTGGTAAGATATTCAAGATTTCTAGTGGGATTTCTTGATAATGGACAGATTCTTTCTCTTCATAATGATAGCTGAGTTTCTTGAGAGCAAAGAGACACTTTGTTCTTTGTTCTCAAGGAGACAAACTGTTATTTCTTTCCCTGAAGAAGCTTCTAATATGATGGGTGAAATATCAGGAATAATTAGACCAAATGGTGATGTAAATCCCACTAGAAACAGTGCATCCGTTATTTCATTTTATGCCTATCGCTCCAGTTTCTGCCTGATTTAAGTCCATGTGAAGAAAGCTGTGGGTATTCCCTTTATAAGAACTACAATAAATTTCTTCATTGAATATTTACTAGTCCTGAGTTGCTCTTTTTTTGTTGGACCATCATTACACAATTAAAAAATAAGAAGGTAATTTAGCCGTTTCAAGGGCTGGTATTGCTTAATTTCAAGGGAGGGGGCCTGACAGTTGAAAGGTTAATGTATTTCACTGATTGGGCCCCTGGGGTTCATTTTCTGAAAAAAAAAGCTCTTTCAGTTTTTATTAAGAAACCCATGTAATGAAAAGGGGAAAAGCATCTCTCATTTGGTGCACGCGAGGCAGCGGCTGCGGAAGCCCACGTTTCTCTTCCTGGCACAACACGCAGCCACCACCTGCATCGGGGGCAGCAAGGACGCACTCTGGCGTGGGCTTTGCTGTGTCCTGACCCATCAGCGCAGTGTCGCTGTGGAGGGACAAGTCCTGCTTGGGGTGACAAGGGGACAGTGTGTTGTCCTTGTGATAGCTCTAGGGGTGAGGAGAGAGGGGTCCTGAACGCTGTATGAGCTGTGAAAGTCCCCTGAGCAAAGTTGGTTGTAGGTGCCCACCTTGTTGGGCTGTGTGCCATGGACACCCTATGAACCCAGCAGGGTTCACTGACACAAAAGTCCACTTCTTTTTGCCCCAGCAGAGCACACTGGCCCCACAACCCGGGCAGGTTGCAACGTCGTGTTGGTGACCAGGAGGAACTCCTTCTTTCCACCCATGGCTCAAAGGCTTGTTTGGCCTCCGGCCTGAGACCAACAACTTAAAACGAGTAGAGAGCTTTGGGGAATGAGAAATTAAACCACAAGAAAACACTCCCAGCATTTTTCTGGAGTTTTACTGCTGAATCTACCCCCAGACCCTTTCCCACAACACTCCTCTCTTGTGCTGCTGCTCCCTGTTTGTTCCCAGTAAGAACTTGAGTGACAATTGACAAGCAAAGCTGTTTTTCGGAGGTTTAAGCAAATGCTGGGAAATACCCTCTTCACACAATTAAATGCATTCATGCTAAGGCAGCCCTGTTAATTCACACACTCGCTGGAAAGCTGATAGCTCCGCGGTGTTTTACGAGATAACAATGCTTCGTGCCACCTTGGCATACATGCGGCTGACTATTAGCAGAGAGAACACAAATTGGTCATATAAATGGCTCAGGGTTGGTTATTTCTCACTGCAGTTAGCAAGAGAAGTTCTTGAGCTGAGATCTTTACAGTGCGAGTGCACTGAGTCTTCCCCATTAGGTAAGTTAGCATGCAAGTGACATTGCTTGACATAATTTAACTTGTTTGATTTTAATGTCTGCATCAGAAGATTTCAATCCACTACTTGCATAATTTCCACAGTGCTGATGTCTCTGGCTGATATTTTTATTATTATGAAATCCCTGAAAGTCAACATTTACAGGCACAATGAGGCAGTAAAAATATAAAATAGAAATAAAATCGTTTGCTTGGGCTGGAAAAATCTGAACATTGGAGAAAAGCTTAACAAAATAAAACAAAAATGTCTCTGTCTTCAAGCATCTAGAAGAATTGTAAGAATGTCCCTTTTATTGTCTTTTTTTGTACCCCTTATAAAAATTGTTTTCCTCTCAGCCCTTAATGAGATGTTTTTAGAAGTGTTTTTCTATCCTAAATTACCATGTGAGACAGGCATTGGAAGAAATGTGGTTTTAGCTCGGGGAGTTGTGCTGGGGCTGGAGCTTGTGCGTGCACTGGGGAGCGAGGCAGGGTCGGAGAGCTGCCTTTGCTGCCGGGGACCGTCTCTCTGCTGGCTTTTGCTCTGTTTATTGATACACATTATAGATTGAAATGGCTCCAGAAACACAGGGAGGAAAAGTTCTGCCTCTCACCACAGTGGAAGATTTGTATTCTTTTATTTTAACAAAATTAAACTGCTCAGAAATGAATGAGAAAAATGGTATTTTATCACAGAGAGAGAGAGAGAAAAAAACCTGATGAGTTAAATAAACACAATACTTACCAAGAAAAGAGGAGAATGGGCATTTCTACATATCCAGTGGAAAATCACTTTCAAATTTCATGCAGATATTTTGAAGTGAAATACCTTTCTGATTCCTAGTTTGGCTGTAGTAGGTTCGTGGAAATATAATGCCTTTGTTTTCTGAAGCCTGAGCTTCAGAAAAGAATTGCAGCTACAAGGAGAAATTCTGAATTCTACTTATCTCTTTCCAATAGATGTGATGGGCTTCTAAAAATAAATGTGTAAAATTCAACATATCCATAATCCTGGAAAAATTGGTTGTAACTAACAGATAATGATGACTTGGTTAATTATTGAAATAAACACAGGACCAAGATAAAGCTGTGGTAAATTCTGGTAATGAGCCACTTTCAAAGAAACCAGATGCCTATATGCATCTTGTAATACAAATGAGCGGTTTTTTTATCGTTGTTGGTGTTAATTTTAGAAACTGTTAAACACCCTGAATCAGATGACTGAAGAAATGCTCTTTCCAAATGGTTACCAGCCATCCCCAGCTCCCATCCCCATATCCAGTGATCAGAACACAGGAACAAACTCAATAATAAAATCCAGTCGAAGATATTCCACATTCTCCTGCATCTCTCCACTCACTGTCTCAGTGTAGCAGGATTCTCAAACAGCTGTAGAAAAGCTTGTTATTCAAGACATCACAAACCCAATTTTCTTAAACAGAAATAGTTTGGTGGGTTTTGAGAAAAAAAAAAAAAAAGAGAAAGGAAAGAAGGAAGCACTCCAGCTCCAAGGTTTTGAAATGAATGTACAGGAAAAATGCAGCTTTCATCTGTATTTTTAAATACAGTCTAAATAATGTCTGAAGAAATAGTTGCTACAGCTTTAAATATTGGTTGCCAAATGGTAATTATATTGTTTAATTTTAAATCATATGATAGTAATACCATCTGATTCTGCAAGCATTACACACAAACACATTTCGTTATTGTGAGGGAGTGCTGCTTGAAAATGCAAAAAGTATCTTTAAAAGCAAAGGAAAAAAATCTATTTTTATTATGAATATGAACTTCTCCTATCTCCTTTTATGAAAGTTATGGAGCTCTGAATTGCGTTGCCAATTCGTAATGGTGAATAAACCATAAATTTAGCCTTATATTATAAAAAACCATTTATATAAACATTTTGCTGTATTGATACAAAGCTAAAAATGTTCTTATGGGTATCAGAGTTAAATCAACTATCTCTTCTCAGGACCTTCTTGTGGGAGAGGAGCTTCGCAAGTAATGATCTGCTGTAAATCTGCAAAAACAGCAATTAGGTAAGACATTAAAATTGCTTAAGAATGGTAAACATTAGCTTAAAATAAAATGAAAATCCCCAATAATCTAACAGGCCGGCATGTTAATAGCGCTTGAAATAGTTTATGATCTGAAATGTAGCTATGCATTATTCTGCCCTTCCCTCCTGGTTATGGAGCTGTTGTTTATCGAGTGCCAAGGGCATTTCTGTCTCATTATCAAACACATAAATAGAAGAATATGCATTTAGCGGGAGATCTATTTTATTGTCAGCCTTCCCTTCCTCCCCCTCCACTGCACACACATTTCTTGATGTTTTCTCCTCCCTTCTGCAGCCTGTATATTTCCACAAAACTGTGTAAAAAAAACCTAAAACAAATAACATCCTCAGCCAAAAGGGGTGCAGTTTCTAAAGTAGAATCAGCTTATTTTAAGCTTTGGAGAAACATCCACACTCAAGACCTTCCTCTTCCCCCCC
>NW_008238346.1:2631426-2647521 GCF_000691975.1 Corvus brachyrhynchos
CCCCCCCTCCACTGTATGAAGCATTTTTATGTAAGCTTATAATTTCCCTTAAAAAGCTATGTTTAATACTTTCCCTTTTTATTTTTAAATGTTCTGGAGAGTATCTTTAATGCTAAGCTGTGCCGTGTATTTTTTAGAAACTGGGATCCAGCTCCTGGGTGACTCAGTATAGAGGCTCCTGAGGCAGGACAGGGAAGCTGGGAATGTTCACTCCAGCATTGGCCCCAGTGGTCCCAAGTCAGAGTCTGTCCCCTTTTCCAAGGCCACAGATGCTGCAGAGGAAACCACAGTGTCTCTGATGGAGCCTTGTCTGAGCAGGAAGTGAAGAACCCACCTTGTAACACTCAGCTGGACTCAGGGACTCTCCAATTCAGTGGGCTCAGTGCTCAAGGGATGCTGGCTCTGACCCCAACTACCCTGTCCCTGAAATACTCCACCTGGTAAACACCTGAGACCCAGAAAAAAAATAAAAATATGATGAAGAATAGTATTTCTCTGAGGAAAGACTAATGGGATCAGGTCCTAAATTATTATTCTCCTGATATCTCATATATCAAACAATGGAAAATGTGAGAAAATAATTTTAAAATAGATATATGTTTTCAAGTTTAGAAAGTTAGTGTCCTTCAGGATTTTTTTTTAATGCCATTTTTATGAATATTGAATGCTGTAAACCAAACACAAAGCAAAAGCCAGACTTCATTTGTTCTGGTTTTGGTGAAGGGTAAGGATTTTTTTGAACACTGGAGTTATTTCAGTTTTAGGAAGTTGAAAACTAATGAAAAATAATTATTTTCTGGTGGGTCGTGTATTCAGTTGGCTCTCAGTGGGAGGTAAACGGAGTCAAGAGTGTTTTTCTTCATTACCCTGAATGTCTACTGTCCCTTATTTGTGAAAGAAAAGATAAGGATGCTGTAACAAAGTATTTGGGGGAAAATGTAGAATAACGTTTGAAAATAAAGACAAATCTGAAAGGAATATATCAATATAAATGTAACCTATGGGAAATCTTTACTCCGATTTTTAAAACTATTTTTTTATGATAGTTGTTCAGAAAAAATCGTGCGCACAGAGATATGTGAGTGGCTGTGAGAATATGCTGTAATTCGTAGATTTTCTGCTCGTCTCAACGAATGGTTTCATGTTTGTTTAGGTTTTGTGTGTGTGCATAAACCAGACCAGATTTCTATTTGTATTTCTCGCTCTTGTTTTCTCAAATGATTCGCCTGCTTTCCCCTTAATTTTAGCTTGATCTGTGCATTTAAAAAAAAACAAACAAAAAAAACACACAACCAAAAAAACCCAACAAAGAGACAACCAAAAAAAAAAAAAAAACAAAAACCAAACCCAAAGAAATGTT
Organism: Corvus brachyrhynchos; assembly: GCF_000691975.1. Classification (NCBI taxonomy): domain Eukaryota; kingdom Metazoa; phylum Chordata; class Aves; order Passeriformes; family Corvidae; genus Corvus; species Corvus brachyrhynchos. Next base: position 2,632,787 of record NW_008238346.1, read on the forward strand.
GTTTTTTTTTATGGTTAAACTTGCTAGCCCTGTAGCTCGGGAATGATAAACAAATGGTGAGCGCGGCGCTTTATGCAGGCAGACACGCTCGGCTCTCGTTATGCTGCACTGCCACCTTCCGTCCCCCGGCCCCGGCCGCCGCCGCCCGGCCCCGCCGCTCCCGCCGGGTCGGGCACCGATGGATTCGGAGGTCTTCAAGAGCTTTCATTTCCATAATTCTGCTTCTGTACTGACACTTCTGTACTTTCTATACAATTTGTAAGCAGAATCTCTGCGTTAGCTGTATCATAGGTGGTTTTTTCGTGTTTTGTTAATTATTATTATTGTTATTATTATTTTAAAGTAATTCTTATTTTCAGAGTTTTAAAAACATTTGGCCCTGAAGCATTTATTCCTCTCAGAGAGCGATACAGAAAGTGTGATTGTTGCTATTTATATTCTGAAAGAATTAATGTGTTTCAGGCTGTTCCCTTTCACTGCAGCCCAATCCCAAACTGAAGGAGAAGCATCTGGCACAATGGAAACTGTCACAACACAAGGCTGCAACTTCGACTGGTGAGAGAAGGCTCCCCTTGGAAGTGCAGATCACAGAGAGGAGACTATTTGAAAGGACCCTGCAGCTACAAGGCACAGGCACAGCCAAGCTCTTGTGGGCGATGAGGAGCCTCAGTCTGCGGGAACCAAAGGCAAAGAGAAACACACTCCCCTGGCGCAAAACTCATTATGTGCATGGCCAGAGCAACCTTTGCTTATTATATTTTGAGAGGAAATCCCTTAAACACACTCCCCCCTCAAGTCCAAGGCAGGTGGTGCTTGTGGGGGCTCCCCAGGTGATGTCTCGTGATGGGGAAGTGCTCAGCAAGGAGGGGTGCTGGACCAGGAGGTGGCTCCTTGTGGGCTGCTATCGTGGCTCCTGGCTGATCCCTCTGACAGCCTCGCTCCAGGTGCTCAGCAAAAACACAGTCCTCCTCTCCACAGCCTTTCCTATTTACTTATTGACTCCTCTTGCCAGTGGCTCTTTGCTTTAGGGAGGCTGAGTGGAAGGAGAAGGAGAGGAAGGCTGGGGAGGAATGGGAACTCTTCAGCACAGGAGGTGGACCGTGTTTCTTTTATCTTTACCAAAGGGGAAGGAAAAAGCCTCAGGAGGGTATTCCCAGGGAGGAAGTAATTCCCTTTTCTTCCACCCAGCAGGAGGTTGCATCCTGCCTTCAGCTCTCTGCCCCCTGGCTTCCCAGGCCAGTGGGGTTATGTGCTGCTGGTTCTGCCCACACCACCACAGAATGCCTCCATGCTGGGTGGTTTTAAAGGTCCTCACAGCCCCTTTGGGGCTTTGACAAGGCTCGTCACCCGCTGCAGACTCTATGGGATGGGCTGGGGATGAGTACATGCCTGCTTTGGGTGCTGGGACCCTGTCCAGCGTCATCATCCTCATTTTCTGAGCAGGAAAAGAAAGCATCAATGTCCCTGTGCCCAAAGATGGCAAAGACTAGCACAAAGCCCTTTTCCTTCATTCCAGGGGTTGGTTTCAGCATCAGAGGCCTGGGGGGTGGAGGGGATAAACTGGGGGTATCCTGAACCCTTCTCTTCTAGCACAGAGCCTCTGCCCACAGCAGTAGCAGCATCAGACGGCTGTGAGTTCACCTCCCACATGAAGGTATTGCTCTGCTGCTCACACAAGCATTATTGCTATATTCTAATTTCACATGAAAAAATTCCTGCCTGGACATGCCTTTCTACCAGCACTGGAAGAACCATTCAAAACAAAACAAAAAATTAGAGATGGCTCCCTTACCTGTTAGATGCCTACAACCTTGCCTTGACTACTACTGTTGGGAACCCAGCATTTTTTTAACACCCAATTAAATTAGTGTAATTGGGGTAGAGTTGCAATTTCTTTGCCTCCAGCTGTGAGTCATAATCTGTTTAGCACCTGAGTGCTATTTCACTTTATTTTTAGTACTTAGTCCATAGTTTGGAAGGGGAGAAAGCAAACCTACATGTCAGTCAGGATTTTTTGAAGGTGTAGATTACTTATCGTTAATTTAAATGTGGCATTTAAATGACCATTCACAGGTGGTTTTAATGCTTTTATTAACTTCTTTTTTGGCCCTTGTAAGGGATACATCTGAAAAAAGAAATGTCAAAGACCTTGAACTACAGGCCATGCCAATAATACATTACTGCTACTATACCATGGGAAAAACTGTAAAACAGAAGAGCTCCCAGTGAGGGAAAAACCAGAACTTTATTATAATAAAGAATAATAAAAATGGCAGAAAAATATTATCAATACCTAGTCTTGTTTGAGCTACCAGTTCAGCCTACAGTACATTTTGAAATGATGAATCGGCTGGAGAGAAAAACATATTCCAGATGTTTTCTGTGTTTGTCTCCGGTATTTACTTCATCATGCCTTATCCAGAGGGGTTATTCAACAGAAATAAATTATATACTAAGTATGATCAGTGAGGAAAATTATTGATTGTGCAAGTATAAAAGACAAAGTAGCACTGGGGAAATAGCTCAGGATAAAACATAAACCAGCCAGAAATTTTGTCTGCAGTTCCGATCCTTGGTTATAACTGAGACCTACCAGCCTTAGAAAAATCATTCTGAATCATGGTTGATAAAAACTGTAGACACAAATAATTGTGATGGATTGGGAAACCAAGACCCCAAGAGTGGGAATCCCCCCAGCCGGAGCAGGGCGGTGAAACGCCCGCGTGAACCTGCTGTGTCCTGTCATATGGGGAGGGACAAGGGCCTCACCTTTGCTGAAGTCAGCGTGCTTGGAGCCCAGTGCTGGGAAGCTGGGGAGGGCCAGGAGGCAACAATGCTGTGCTGGCTCCAAGGACATTGGAGAGGGATCCCTCCTGGCATGGCTAAACTGCTGTTGCACAAGACAGCTGAGTGCCAGGTCCTTGATTCATCCCCAACCTAAGGAGGTTTCAGCTGAAATGGTAGAAGATTTATGGAGATGGACTAAGTCGCTAAGATAGCCATAACATGTTGACTTATAGGATGTGTCTAGTAGTGTCCCCACAACTGAATTGGGAATGGCAGCAGGTCTGTGACCGTCCAGATCATCTGTCATACAAAAAAACCCAAAACTTCAAGGCTCCTCAGGCAACTTATCTACGGGTATGTTTATTTTGCAAAGCAAGACTGAATGTCTTAAAAAAAGAGCCCCACCTCATCCATCTATCTACACTCTCCAGGGTGAGGTTTTCTTTAAAAACAAAATAGCCAAAAGCTAATTGCATGTAAGTTCAGACTTAAGATATTTTAGTGACACTCAGAAGGTGAGGAACAAAACCCCTGTCACTAAGCTGATGTCTCTAAAATGTCTGCCAAAACAGCTCTTTAAAAAGATATTTGCACCTTTATTTAGTTCCTCCTTGTGAGGAATGTTTACTGCAGTCCGTAGATGTGGTTATGTCGTGTTTCCACTGTGTTTTCATTCAGTGTTGCTCTGTATTTGTGGTTTTCTCATTTGTGACAGTCTAGTAACTGGAGCCATTTGTACCTGAGCAAATAATATCAAATCTGAATACTTTATAAATATTTACAATATGTGGTGTGTCTCCCACTCACATCAAATGCGAAGTATAAAAAGCAAAAACAAGCAGAAACAAACAGAACCTGTGTTACGTTATAATAAATATTTACTGTATGTACTATTGACTAAAGAGTCCCATACAGCTATTTAGGAGGCATTGTTTCTGTCAGGCTGTTCTATATTAAAACATTCTAAATGAAGCTGTTTGAGAATAAAAATGTGCATGTTAGGGAGTGATTGATGCCTATGACTTATTTAATTTTTTTGGCAAGGGGAAGTAGTTCATTTTTTTCTCCCTGCACATGTGGGTAGTGAATTAGGCAGGAGCCTGGGACTCTCTGGCACAGCTGCAGAATACATTGGAGTGAGGTCCCAGTGCAAGACTTGAGGGGAACATGACCCTTCAGGCCCACCGGTTTTAAGCAGAGATCCCAACTGCAAACAATCTGCACTGAAGGCAGGGCAGGCAGTGGCAGAGCAGCAGCCGTGTTCCTTGTGTAGCAAAGTCAGCCTGAAAACAGGGAGGAGACAACTGTAAGTTTCAGAGAATCATAGAATCATCTAGGTGGTGAAGGACTTTTAATACAATCGAGTCCAGCCATTAACCCAGCACTACTAAACCACGTCCCTGAGTGCCACATCCACACGCCTTTGGAACACTACCAGGGCGGTGACTCCACTGCTTTCCTGGGCAGCCCATTCCAATGTGTGGCAACCCTTTCAGTGAGGACAAAATGGATCCTAATATCCAGTCTAAACCCCCACCTAGCTACAAGCTCTTTTCAGGTAGTTGTAGAGAGCAATAAGGTCCTCCTGAGCCTCTTTTTCTCCAGGCTAAACAGCTCCAGTTCCCTTAAGTCATTCTTCATAAGGCTTGTGCTCCAGACCCTTCCCCAGCTCCCTTGCCCTTCTCTGGACATGCTCCACCACTTTAATGTCTTTCCTGTAGTGAGGGACCCAAAACTACACATGATTCAAGGTGTGGCCTGCTTAGGGCAGAGTATGGGGGGCAGTCACTTCCCTGGTCCTGCTGGCCACATGGCTGCTGATCCAGGCCAGGTGCCATTGACCATCTTGCCTATCTGGGCACACCTGGCTCATGTTCAGCCACTGCCAACACAGATCCTTTTCTGGTGGATCACCTTCCAGCCACTCTGCGCCCAGCCTGTAGCACTTCACTGCTGTGTCCCAAGTGCAGGACCCACTTGGCTGTGTTGAATCCCATACAAGTGGCTTCAGCCCGTCTTGATGAGCCCCATACAAGTGGCCCCATCCCATCAATCCAGCTCTGCAGAGCTTTCCTGTCCTCCAACAGATCAACACTCCCACCCAACTGGGTGTCGTCTTTGGACTTGCTGAGGGGACACTCAATCCCCTCATCCAGATCATCAATAAAGATATTTACATGGACAGATAAATGCTGCAGAGCAGGGAGAAGGAAGCAGTTCAAGATATTTGATTTCTCTGCTTTTGAGGAACAGCTTTACCAAGTCCTGGACAAAGGGACCCTTAATGAACAAGCAAAGACTTTTTAGAGTGTCATCAGATCCTGCTCCAGGAGGAAGACTAGATTTGCACCTGCAGGCTCCATGTCATGAGGGACCTCCAAAGTTTTATGAATCAGTTAATGGAAGACCTCCCTCCCCCTTACTCTTTATTCCTCTTGTCTCTGTAGTCAATTTTCTCCTTTTGTTCCTCTACTGCACAGGAGCTTTTATCTTTTCTTCTGTGCTCATATTATTTTTCTAAGTCACCTGTCCCCAAGCACCTCTATTTCTTTGACATATGTATTCTTACAAGACTGCTATATCTCTTTTTTACCCAGACTGAAGCATCACAGATCACTTTAAGCTTGGGATGGAGTTTAGGAGATGTGGGTCTAATTGTATCTCAGCGGTGCCCTAGCCACCAGCATGGCTTCCTTTTGCTGTGTGCATTCCTTGTTTGTCACAAAAAAATTGCCCCATATTCTTAGCCATCCACCTGCCAAGGCTTACTGGCTTGCCTAGTTTTAAAGAAGTTTACTGAACTTACATCATCAGCAAAGTTCAGTAATTGTCTATAATTTTCAAAACATATTTTGCCTCAATTCATCTCCAAGGCCAGTGTTCTCTCACTGATTCTGCAGAGAGGCTCAAAGAAGATGTGGTGTTCTGCAGTGTTTGTTTCTCTCCTGAGATGACAGGAATAGGCAATGTTCAGAGGGGTCTTCCCTCTGCTCCACCCCAGTTAGATCCCTGCAATGCAGCCCTGCAAGTCCCTGGGATTTGGGATGGAAAGGTCTTTGGGTGGTGGGCCATATGGTGGGGTACACAAGCATCTTCTGTAGGGTGTGGTGAGGTGAGATGGGTTGGAAAAGGGGATGAGATTAAGACATTTTAGGAGAAGGATCCAATGCCTAGACATGCCACAATCAGTGACTTTTGGAAAAGACTAGAGAGGATAGGAGAAATGATAGGAGAAATCCTGCCCTGTTACACTCATGCTTTCCCAGAGAATGAGACTCCTTGCTAGACACAGTGCTGGACCTTTAGTCTGGTTGTTCTTACATAAATGAAAGTAAAATTCTGCCTTTGTGTAGGCTGTGTTGCACGTAACTCAGGTGCATCTAAAAAATTTCCTCAAGAAGGATTTTCCAGGACTATTCCTTTACCCACCTCCTCAATCTCTTCAAGTTGATTGAAATCTAAAATCCTGCAGGATGGGTTGTTACTGGGTGCCCTCTGTGGCAATGCATTGAAATCCATATTTGAGTAAAAGAACAGTACTTTAGAAAAGTAGATTTGGTCTGAGTAAAAACGTAAAAATACTGAAATTTGGTTTGGCCTATTTGTAAAATACACGGGAGATCCTCTGCCTGAGAAGAACTTAAATTGTCAATATAGAAGTTAAAAAGCTCGTTTCAGTTGGAAATTCCAGCTAAATTGTTCCCAGTTAGTACCAGAAAGGAATGCTTTAGACTAAGACAAAACAGATGCAGTCTGTTAGGTCCCCATTGTGTGAGCAGCCTTCCCTTGCAGGGAGGTAGGTAGCTGTGCACAAAAGTCCCCCTCGACTTGTAAACAGAGATAGAGCCAGCTGCCTCCGCACCAGCAGTTTTGTTTCTTCCTGGGGCTCTTCCAAAGCACACAGGGCAGGGGAGGAATAAAACCAGTCTCCCAAGCACCACTATCCAGGAGCAGATGAACCCAGCATGCTTCAAACACTAGAAAAACTCTCCCTTTAACAACTGGCTTGTTCCTGGCTTCAGTGGCCATTTCACCACTCGCCTGGAGAGTCAGAGGCAGCTCTTGGTTACTCTGGAGCCCTCCCTGGAGCACTCCAGCAGTGGAAAGTGGCCCTTGAGCAAGCTTCTTGCAAAGGTTGCCCTTCAACCTCCCCACTCACTGCAGGGTTTTCCCTGCAAGATCCCCACATTAACCCTCCTCCTCCTTGTCCCCAGATTGCCAGGCAATTTGGTTTGTCCTTTTTGCAGAGCACGTTGGGTGCTGGAGGAAACAGCTGTGGTTAAAGCTCCCTTTCACTTGAGTGAAGGATGGGATAGGGCTGCTGCAGGACACAGGGAGCAGGAGAGAAAGGAATTAAAGATACTTCACAGTCTCTTCTCCCCTCTCCCCCATATTTGTCACAGTCCTGGAAATGGGAGTTGTCTACACATGACATCATTCCAGATTAACTACTGATGAATTAATTCCTTGTGTCTGTGCTCTTATATTCCAAAAAAAGAGTGTGTTTTTCCAAATCTGCTACCCTAGATAGTGCAGTTTTAGAGTAAAAGGTTTTAAAGTCAGTGGTAAGAGGAAGAGTGGTAATCCTTTATTGTAGGATTGGGCAATATGTGTTTAATCTGGTTTAAACTATTTGGCAAAATGCACTTTGTAGCTCACTCACTGCTGGCATGGATGCTGCCATGCCTACATGAAGTATAGCCAGGAGAAGCCTTAGATGGACACCAGAGTCCAAGGGACATATTGCCTCAATCATTATAATATAAAAAAATTCTTAAGCCAAGAAGGTAATCTGCATGATATTACCCCAACCAAACCTAGTCCTTGAAAAGGAACTGAGCAGGGAAGAGCAGTGCCAAGGCCTTTTGGGGATGGGGAATGGAGTCTGCACCTGATGCATTCACATTGTATCGATAGGCACCAGTGTAAATAACTTAAGCAAGTAGAAATTATAAATCCTAACTAGCTGCAATGCAATGCATTTTAATACATTTTGGGATACACAGTGTTGAAAGATTGGGGTTCTGTAAACGCCTATTAAAAGAACAGGCCCATTGTTTGAAAAATGTCTTAAAACTGCCCCGTTCTGCTCCTTCACCTTATTGTTTTTGCAACAGAAGTGTTTCCAGAAGCTATAAAAATGTGTTGCTTTTGCTAAATGGATTACTTCCCTTCTTGTGGCATGAAAACTGGCTGACCCCACTGACAGGCAAAACACATTTACAGTGGTAGTGAGTGACTGAGCCTAACAGGTAGCCAGCAAAGGCTGGGCTAGGTCACAGCTGGTGCTGGGAGGAGAGTGAGGCCTGATCCATGGTGCTTTGGGCAGGTGGAAGTCTTGTTTGCAAAAGCATTTAGGCAAATTTGTACTTTATAAATGCGTCTTTAAAGAACAGCACTGTAGGTCACATTTACAGGGTGTCCCACAAGCCCTGAGGGTGAGCCACACACCCTTCAGAGAAAGCAGGCTGCAGGGGTGGAGAGGAACCTCACCCCTACTGCAGGCTCCAATCCTGGAAAACTGGAAAGAGTTTGGGATGCCCTAGCCCCTGTGTGCCCAGCAACTCTTCTGCAAATCTCAGCTGCTGTTTCCAAATGCTTCTGTAACTCTCTAACAGACTGTGGTCACTATGTGTTTTTGTTTGGCTTCCTTAAAACACTCTAGGTAGAAAAAGTCCATTTTAATGAGCATTGTGGGGTAATTTGACCTAGAGAAAGGACAAGTAATAAAGTATTCATTTGCTTTATAAGCAGAAAATTAACTGTGCATGTGTGTGTGTAAATTCTTCTGGTGCTGCCTTTGTCTAGTGCTTCTGCAAAGTTTGTCTTTAGAGCACATATGAGTTGTATATTATTGTTGCAGCAGAGAAGTGTCAGAAAAATACTGTATCTGGATCCACTTGCATAGCACATCCTGAATGCCAGATATATAAACCTGTATTCTTGTAAGGGCATATGCTTTTTAAGATATGCTTCAGGAGGTAATAAAATACCTAAAAATCTTTTAATATGTTCTAAGTGATACATAGTTTTAAAAGACTGAGGGTCCCTAAAACCCAAAGTCTTTTTGAAATACAAAGTTGGTTGTTTCAAAAAATATCCTAGGATTGGTGTCTCTATTTTAAACCTGTTCTTCAACCCCATTGATTTTTGCAAAATAAATGATTCCAGAAGACATCAGAGGATATTCAATAGTACATAAATGGTAGTGGGCAGGGCGGGAGCAGGATGAAAATCCCCCATTGCCATTGCTACCAAGAGAACAGAGAATTTCCTCTCACCAGGGTGCAGTTTCAGAGGGTAAACAGCCTTCAGAGGTTCTGCAAGTATTCTCTCTTCCTTGCAGACATTGTTCAGAACATGTCTGTTCAGAACATGTCTGTATGCGTATTAATCAATTAGGACATTAATCCCATCTCTAAGTGAACAACCATTTAACTGTCCAAATTTACATGACTTTCATTATGGAGCTCTGCCACTGAAAGCCCTCTCGTCAGACGGTGGCTGGAAGAAGGACCATTTCTCATCCTAGTGATGAACTTATTTCACAAGTGGCTTGTTTTAGAGTTCCTCCTAAGGCACTGTGCCCTGGATTTTACCCCTCTGTACCCCTCCTGGCCTTGCATGTTGGCCCATATGGGTATGGAAGAATAAAGCAGGGACAATGGCCTGCGGGCAGCATCTTTAATCAGTTTGCAGAGCTTGGGAGGCCACTTGCTACAAGGCGTCATCTCTGCTACCTAAGATTAGCCCAGGACTTGGGCTGCTGATGCCTGTCCAACTTGGCTTTCTGCATGGGCCCTTTCCTTTGCCTCTTCTCAAAAGAATCAGAATGCTGAAGGTGTTTTCTCATGCATTCCCATTGCCAGCTCAGAGCAGAGAGTAACCAAAACGAACAGCTATGCTGCAGATGTCTCTCTCACTGCTTAACAGCTCTTTTCTTTCTCTCTGTCTTTTCTACAGAACTGCATTTCCCAACCCTTTTTCCCTTGAGACATCCAGCTGAGCTCCCCCTATAAGTGTTTAAATCCCCTGCTGTCAGCTTGAGCTCTGCTGATTATCTGGGTCGAGGAGAGCCTGCAAAAACTCAGTGCTCTGAGAGTCGCTTTCCCTTTGCACCTTCCCTTCCCTCCTTCCTGTTTTCCACTGCATCCTGCCCCTTTTGCCTCCGTTTAAACCACATCTGGCTCATGCAGAGCACTGCTTGTGCACTACACTTGCAGGGTGTGCAAGGGGTGTTTCTCCAAGGATTTGCTGCATCGCTTGGCTGTGATGTACCACCCCTTAGCCAAAAAGATTCATCATGCCATACCTTGCCTTGCCTTCCTCCCATCTTCCATCTCCCATCCCCATCTTTTTCTTTATTTTCTCTCTCTTTCCTCTTCTCCTTTCCACCCTGAGGTGGGTCCTGCCCGCTGAGCTGTGCGTGTGAAGCACAGCTGTGTTCCTGACATACTTTCGCACAGCATCCGACAGCGTGCGAGAGGTTAACTTGCAGTGGCATGTGCAGTATGTGGCCCAGATGTTCCTGCCACCCCCTGCATGCTCTCATGCGATTTGTTCCGTGGTTGATAAAGGTTATGGACTTGGGATATGGGGGAGGCAAAGTAATGGACGGGATGTGAAAAGAAGCCTATCCCTGACCCTCCTGAGCTCATCTTATGCTCCTGCGTGTTCTGTTTGAGAATTGGGGATGGGTGAGGGGAGGTGTTGTGTGTGGAGGTGGACATACTCCATCTCAGAGGAGGATTTCTTTGAGTGAAACCTGCAGTTTCTTCCCGAAGCACCTCTCCAGCTCTTCTTTGGGAACTGTCCTTGCCTGGGCAGCAGAAAGAGGAACTTTGTTCTTCCCAACTCTCTGTTTCAGTGTACAGGAACACCTCAGGCAGTATGTTTATAGGTAAAATCCTGTCCAACCTCTGAGATACTCTTTACCAATCTCTAGCATGTCTGAAGAGATTGCTCTTTTTTAGTAAGCTCCCAGTTTGACCCAAGTATAACAGGGAAGAAGAGAGGGTTAACAATAATATCTTGAGAATATAAACCTTCCCTACAAATACCAAAGAAATGAGGCAGAAAAAGTTTTTTTCAATAAAATCTTTGTAAGATTTAACAGGGGCAAAAATAATGTATTTTGCTGTAAACTCACTCTGAAAAAAAGACCAGTCTGTCTTGGCAGAAATTTCCAATATATATTCTTCCTGAAGCAACTATTCTGCATGGAAAAAAAATCAGTCCAAACTGTTAAAGCCTGACCAAGTAGGTTATAAGCAACCAAACCAGGTCTTGTGTGGAAAAATCTCATGCAAGCTTAGCAATAGGTGTTGTTAACAGTGCCAGCTATAATACACACACACAGAGTTCAGCATGCATCTCTGGGAAGGTTTTTATGACTGATCAAATATACTTTCCTTGAGAAGTTTCCTTCCAAGTCATGTGCTATTGCTGTGCAAGGCATAGAAATCTCCCCTGGCCTCGCTGCATTCAGCAAGTCAGGGCTAACAATGGGAACCGTGTTCGTCCCGAGGAGGCCACGGCATTCGCAGGGAAGCTGGGCTTGCTGTACAATGTCAGACACATTTTATGGGCTACATTTTTCAAAACACTGCAGGCGGAAAGAGGGAGCATTATCTGCTAAATACTCCAGGGAGGGCCTTTATGGATTTCTCAAGGGGGCTCAGAACCACTGATCTGAAAAGATGCTAAAGTTCCATTGTGCGTTCTGCTTTGCCTGATTTGCATGGCTGAAAGAGGGGGTAAGAAAATGGACTCTGTGTCAGAACCTGAGACAATAGACAACAGTTGGAAACAGCCTGAAGTTTGTAGGAAAAAATTCTTTCCTCCATTTTATCTTTGTCAGGATAGAGTTTGGCCTGGGGACTGTAGGATTATGCCTGAGGGTCAAGCCAAGAGGTTTCCACCTCTGCTCTTCTGGGTGACACCACTGCTTCGAGAACACACTGCAGGGAGGAGGAGAACTCATTTCAACCTCACTGGATTCCTGGAATGTGCAAATGTCCTGACAAACTCTTTTAGTAGGTTATGCTCCTAATTCTTTCACAAATGACATAGTAGTAACTATGTTTGGATTTGCACTACCTAAAGTTAAGTGAAGCCAGTACTTTTTAGTTTGCATGTTGGGTGTTACTGTGTGCTGGTTCAGGGAAACAAACTGGGTTTGCCAGAAACAGAGTGCCGAGTAGAAGTGTGAAGAAGGATGTTCCTTATGCAACTCAGCATCCTGATTTAGAGGGACTGCTGGAGGAAGGATCAGCACACCTCTTCCCCAGGCCTGCTTCACCTGTGGCTTGCAGAGTGCATGATTAATTAGGGAGGGTTTTTGAGAGAGATTTTTCCAAGTGTGAATGAGCATTTGGTAGCCATCATTGGATGCCTTCAACATCACATGGACTTCCTCTTCCAAAGACCCTCCTCCCCCTGTACAATAGCCAGTAAAGCCCTGCTTGTTTCTGTTTAACCTAATCCTGAGCAAACAGGTACAGAAGTTTTGGAAATGCATTCCCTGGTGGGAAATTAGGGAAGAGTAGCTGCAGTGACAAGTCTTCTTGATAAGCAGATGGCAAGAGTTGCCAGTGATGGGAAATCAGTGGGCAGAAGAATTCAGCAGAAATCAGGACTGGGGTTCAGAAAAAGTGGATCTCTACTTCTTGGGTCTCTGCTCTGCTTCCTTGCATGAAGAATAGTGCTGATAACCTTAATGAGCAGACTGCTTTGAGACCACAAATGCAACAACCCCATGCCTGGGGTTAGAGCTGTGGGTTGGCTTCTCTGAGTCAGCACAAGCCAGAGTCCCCACACTGGAATCCGGCCTCTGAGAGTCTGGAGGTTGGCCAAGCATGTAGGACACCTCCTTGCTTCATGATAGGCAATTCAGAGCATCCAAAATTCATGTGGCTCCCTGCACTGAGCCTAGACACCAGTCTTTGCGAGGTTTGCACTTTGCTGATTTAAACCTGCCCACCTGCTGATGCTCTGAACCTCCTTCTGTAAAGAGGAATGAAAGGTACCGTTTCACTTAAGTCTGCTCCCATGAAGGCAAAATGGAAATTGTTTCATCTTCATGGTTTCATTAAGTCTCATAAGAATTACATAAAACTCCCTCTCGCTGACTTTCCAAGGAGAAATCCTTTGCCTTTGTGTATTTATACTTGCAATGGATGCAGACCTAAAAATGAGCTTGGATTTATTATTCATTATGTTTATAATGGCACAGATGTGTGCAGAACTGAGCAATGGGGAGCGGTAAATCAGCCAAAACTCTTCTCATTCTTGCTCTTTCTATAACATTTTCTACCTCATTGGGGAATTTTAGCTGTTACAGAGTTTCTGCCCAAGAACTGGCAGACCAGAGAAACAAGAAGCAAAGTTAGGTTGTGAGATATCTCTGCAGGTCATTATCTTCTTTAAGAGAAATGCTGGAATAAGAGATTTTAGAATTTAAATTACACTTGACTATTATATGATCCATGGTTTGTACCAGAACCCTCGCTTTAGTTTGATGTCTGGAATTATTGTAGCTAAAATATTTAAGTATACATCCTCTCTTTTTCTTCCAGAACAAAAAGACATGAAATATGACTTTCTACTCAACTTTGTAGCACAATGTTCTGTGTTTCCATCATGTTTGTTAATAATTGCTTCAAATTTTCAATATCCCCATGAATCTTGAGCTGTGAGAGTGCACTGCATTGTGACTAACACTTTATTTTTAAACAAAAAATCCAGATATGTTAAAACTCTTCTTCCTCCCTGGGGGCCAAGAACATGCCTTGACTGTGGAGCAGGAGATATTTTATTTTGGCAATTCTTAAATGGAGAAACACCCAATTGATTCAGTAGTAGAAGTGTGAAATCATTTACACAGAGAACAGCCAACTGAGGCCATAATGCCGCTGCTCCTGGAGTGTCCATGCCTGAAAACAAGCCCAGCTTGTCATTTATAATCATTTTCCACCCTCTCAATAGGCAAACAATGCATTTGTCAAAATCTTATGCTGATGCTTTCAGATTTAGTTCATTAGCCCTCATTGTGTCGGTGGGGATGGATCACTGCGAACCAACACCAAACAGCCTCCTTATTTTATATTAATTGTGTGTCAGTAGCAACAGGGAAATGGTATCTTTTCCTCTCATTTCATGATGTAGTTTCAGGGTATTTTGTCATTTCCAGAGACAAGAAGTAAACCCTTTTTCCTGACCCTTTGTACTGGGATCCAGGCTATTTGTTTGCTTTAAAGACAGTTCCCACTTCTGTTTCTAAGTCCTTTGCTTTGGCTTATTGCTAGAAAAGCCAGAAATCCTTTACTTTAGGGGCTGGTTTGCCCTAGACACCACCAATGCAGCTGCCCCTTGAGAAGAAGTATCCTGAATTTCTTGGCTACCTCCTCCCCTTATGAAGAGTCTTCTATTGTCTCAGAACTTTTCCACACTGGAATTCAATGTTGAGTTTAGTTGTAAACCTCAGTGTAAATACAATTTCACTCACCCCACCATGCTTCCAGCATCACTGCCAGCTTTGGAAGTAGGGAGGACAGGCATATCCCCAGCCTGTGCTGATCCTTATAGGGGTGAGCTGCAGCCTTGGTAGAGTGGTGTGCTCTTAAGAGACACTAAAGGAGTCTTTAAACCAAGGCATGAATGGTGAAGGAGGCGGTGTTATTCATCCACAAGATGGAAAGCAGACTGCATTTTCCTCTTTCAGTTGTTCCAGCTGTTGGAAATCTCCTACCTCTCTGAATTTTCTTGTTATTTCCTAGGTTTAGTTTCCTTAATTAAGCTGGCACCTTCCATCCATTGCCACATCTCCCTTCATGGCTGCAGTTACAATTGCAGGTGATGTGTTTGGCAGTTCCCACTGCCATGCAGAGGAGGGCTGTGGGGAGGACATCCTCTTGGAGAGCCTGGTATTATTGAAAATAAATGTGTAG
>NW_008238346.1:2647765-2659388 GCF_000691975.1 Corvus brachyrhynchos
TACAGGAAAAAATTATCTCACTTTGCTAAGAAAAGACAAAAAAAAGAAGGCTCACCCTAGTGATAGATAGCTTGAGGTGTCTGAAGCTAACACGTTTAACAAGGTCTATTAAAAAAAATCACTTAGCGTATCAACTATCATACTTCTAATGCATGCACTGCTAAAGGCAATATTAGCTCTTGTGACACGTTGTTGTAACAAAGTGCTGTTCAAGAATGTATCATCTCTTCTGCACGCTCAGTAAGGACGATGAATTTTTTGTCAAAGATCTATCCAGAGGTCTTAGGTCTGACTGCGGGAACCCCTGAGGTCAGCACATGCAGCAATCCTCCCTGTCCATGTCCAATTATCTTCCAGGGAATGGCTTACAAACATGTTGGAATCAAGGCATTTAGAAAAAGCAAGATTCTGACTTTTGAGAACAGATGGGAATATTCTGGGCACTTACCAAAGACATGATTACTGCTGTTTTGTCTGCCATCATGTTCAATCCATGCTCTACTCTTCTGGGAGGAGGATGTTTCATAGCTTAGAAAAGATGCATGAAAGTTGAGAGGGGTATCCCATGATTAAAAAAACATGGTTGCTAATCCAGCAAGCCTGAAACACCTGAATTTCCCTGTTGACAATTTTGTCATGTGTTTACATGTTAAGAATTCATGGCTTCTATTTGTAAAGAGTGCATTTTCTTCTCTCTCCTGTACAGGGAGCAGAAGTTTCCACTTAACTTCGTGCAGTGATGCCCTGGTCATCTTCCAAAGTGGTCACAGTTAATTTAGAAACCAGCCATGTACATGAGGAGCTGGAAGGATGCCTCCCACTGTGCCTGGCACTGCATTCATCAGTAGTGAAACTCCACATGACTTTACGTGACTACATGACAAACTTTGTCATGCCCTTGGAGTAATGGGAAATCTAACTAGATGGGGAAATAATTGATATTATCACTAGATGGGTCACACCTCAGAACGTTTTCTGCAGAATGCAACCAGCACCACTCCACTCACAGAGCTGAAAAAAGTCACTTGTGGACCAGTGGAAACAACAGGAATTCAGCCAAAACCCGGGATTTTTTGCTGCTGCACAGGTATTTGAATCAGGGGAGTGAAAAATTCACTGACCAGTCCATAGTGGAGAGGAGCATGTCTGCATTGGAGAACAAGAATCAGAAAGAAACCCAGTGGTGCCAATAGCTTCACCTATTCACAACACAAATACCAAGAGTTTTCAGGTCAGATGATGACGAAAAGGGCTTGCTTTTGAAATCATGAGCTACCATTTGTTCTTTTAATATCCCTTCTGTTTAGAGGACTGGGATTCTAAATGTTCTTCAAACTTTGTTGGTTCTTCCTCCTTCTAAAGTAGACACCACTTGGAAATTTTCCTGGCCATTCAGTTCAGAAGCAACAAAAAGCATATGCTGATGGTGAGATCTATACACATTTCTACAGATAACATCTGCAATGAGGTTTTACCCAGGATGGCCACCCCTGTATCTGATATCATAGTTCTCACATAAACCAAGATGCCATTGGCTTTCATTTGTTTTCTTGCTATTTTTTTTTCTTCAGTGGGAATTATTCTTGGGAAAAGACACATACAGTAAGTCCTTGAAAGTTAGAGGAAATCCCATGGATTCAGTTTTATAATTTGTGTTAAATGTTACCACAGAAAATGTGAGAAAATTCTCTCCTATAGTCTATCAGTGTATAGATAGGATCCTCAGACTGCAGTCCCGAAAGATTTATGGTTAGGCAAAAGCAACGTTTTCTTCGTGGAAATGAGCTAAAGCAATAAACATATAAAAAGAGCTTTTATTAGAGAAGGATACATCTAGCCGGAAGTCTGGGAAATCCTGATTAAATCTACTGTTCTGGAGGGATTGTGCCAAGCCTTGGATGGAGTGAAATTCATGCTGTTTTAATTCTCTGCTCAAAAACATACATGCGTAGCAGGAATAGAGCACTTATCCCGCCTAACCAGGAGCCAGGCTTAGCAGAAAGAACCCTCTAGAATTGTCAGTTTATCCAGCCAATGGCTGAAATTGTGGCGAGCATAACAGAAAGTGGAACTGAATACGCACATACCTATCAAAAATGCTTTTTTTTGCTTGAAATCTCACAAAACCAGGCTTTTCTTGTGACATTTGATCTGCTTCCTGCTTCAGACTAAGTCAGCAAGATGATAGAGAATCCTTGTGTTTGGGCTGTAGTGGTGTTCCTGATCTTCAAAGAGGTGCTTGAAGCATTTTGCCCATCATGACAAGTGTCCACAACTTTTGTGTGTTGAGCACACTGTAGCAGTTTTATAGTATAGAACGATACGGTTTTTTTCCCAAAACAGGGAAAAAACCCAATTGAGGGAACAGCAGGTGGTTGAGGTGTTCAGGTGCTGGGAAACACAAACTCCAAGCCCTGGAACAGCATCATTCATTTATGATCTTGCTACAATTTGACTTCTACAGTTTGAAATCTTTACGTCCCCCAAAAAGAAACCATGGCTTGCACAAAATAAAACTCATTGTCATGGATGGGAGAAGTCACTACTTCTGACCTCACTGATTAGAAATGACCACATTGCTAAAGATATAGAGTTCAAGTGCTGAGGGAAAGACTTGTGACTGAACAAAACTTCAGGCTTTCTGTGGCTGAAACTTCACATAATTCTTGGCCAGGAACTAGGCAGATCCATTAAAGGTTGGTGCCAAGTTGAGTGACAGCCAGGCAGGCTCATGGGCTGCCTTTTTGTAACGTATAATCTTAGCACAACGCTGTTCTGTCCCGTGACTGAAGCTCCTGGGTGCTATTAATGTGCATGTATTGGTAAGAATTTAAATGCTGAAGCAACTAAATTAATTGGAAAACAGAACAGATCAATTCTCCATGCAATTCTTCTGTATATATGTCCCAAACTAATTGATTGCTATCAACTCTAGCAATATCAGACCTTTCTATTCACCATGTGATATTGATCTGAGAATTGGCTGGAATTGTTAAGTTTTAGCAATACTTAAAAATTTGAAATGCTGGAAAAAAGTCAATGAAATTCATTGGTGTTTTCCCTTTAGTTTTCAGCCAGCTAAAAAATTACTAGGCATTTCTGGACAGAGGGGAAATATTTTGTTTTCCTTTCTTCCATGTCCTGTTAAACTAATTCCAGAGGATGGATTTTGTTCAGAGTGGAACAGAAAACTATTTATATTGGTTTTAAGATGATAATTTTTTATTTATTTCAGAAAGGAAGAAAGCATGTAGCAATAATCAACCTAGAAGAGTTCACTGTTCAATCTTCTCTGTTCTTCACAGATCCAGTTCCCATTGCAAATAGAACACATCCACTAGAAAACGTCTGACTCGCATTTAGAAATGATTACTGACAAAAAATGAATCAGAAACTTTGCTGGGTTTTCCCAATACTGACAGATAAAAATGTATACCTGGCTTTCATCTGAAATTATTTAACCCTGAACACTATCCTTTCTTGCGGCACATCCCCTGGCCTAGCAGTCTCAAGCTCACCTGCAAGAGCAGCAAGGAAGGGGAGCTCTTACAAATCTAGTTACAGGTGCCTTAAAATGCAGATTAGCCTGGACTTGAGGTGCTCTTTTTCTTTTTAAAACCAATCACCACCATATTCCCACAGTTATCCAAACAGCAGCCCATTATATAGTGAGTACTCAATGGTCCTTATGAGAGCTACACAAGAGGCTGATCTTTTCTAAGGCTTGTAAGAATTTATCATCACTGTCATCCTGAAATTTACTCTTCTATTGGAATTTCCTCCTTGTTTGACAACTGCTTTTTCCTTCCATCTATCACAATTTAGAGTGACTAATCAGGTTAGTCACAAACCCTTCAGAAATTTACTGTCCAGGGCACTTTTTATTTTAGCTTGGGGAGGAAAGCATTTCAATTTACAACATTTAACAGGCGCCTCTCTACAGCAGCCATGAGAGTTTCTCTTTAGTTCAGATTTACGTATGCAAATTATCCAAACATTAGTTCAGTTATATGAAAGAATGAGATTTAAAGAAAATTATCTGGAGATTGGAAGATGAGAAGGCAGTTCAGAAGATCTGTCTCTGCTCTGCTACAGCATCATTCTGTGACCTGCAGCACTATAAAGTGGATTTAATAGGCTGGACATTGATAGTCACCAATTAACTCATCTGTAAGGCAGATAAAACAACTATAATCGACTTTTTAAAAAAGTACAGTCCACTTCAGAGCTTCTGTTCAGTGAAGGGAACCAATGAAACTGCAAACATTTGTTTCACTTCTGAGACATCAGAAATTATGCAGTTATAATACCTGGGATTTTTGGGATCGCTGAATTGTAGAAAAGCAGATGGGCAGGAATCCTTGACCCAGGTCACAACAAAAGTTTATCTAATCCATGGATTCCTAAAGTGCAACCCACAGATTCTTGTTCTTCTGTAGAGCATTTCCAGGAGAAGGTGCATGTGGGGGTGTGTCTCAGGCAAACCAAAACATGAGAAATCCCATCAACACTGGGCTGTGCCAACTGTATGTGAAGCCCTGTGAGGTGCAATGTTAGGAGTTCACAGACTGCAAAAGGCTACAAATTAATTGTGAAACTTGTGCTTAAAGACCGCCTATGATATGAAATTTAGCAAGCTCCCAAGATAATGCATTCCTGGCCTTTTCTCTTTTAACAGGTAAAATACTCTCCCTAATGTCTAACCTTTTCTTGAAGATCATTATTTCTTGTCCTGTCCTTGGTGGCTGTGAGGAATAGCATGTTCCTTTTCTCTTTGCAGAGATCTTTTACATATATGAAGAGTGAGCACCAAGAAATTGTTCTACAAATACATTTATCATAAGATGAAAAGAGAAAGGTATCGGCAGATGATACCCAAGGGGGTGAAGTGTTTAAAGCCTTTTTTTGTATCAGTGTTCATTTAAAAGATCAGTTGAGAGCAGGAGGCTAACAGGATTGGAAAATGAATTGGAAAAGGATGGGAGTTCATCACAGAATAACGAAAGAAGTGAGAAAATTAGATAAGCTTCATGTTTTATAATTGGCTGAACCTGATGATCTTCATCCTAAAATATTTTGAAAGTGGACTGAAAAGATCTTAGATACCTGTGGTTATCTTTGAGAAGCCAGGAAAAGCTAAGTAAGATACCAGAAAACTGGAAAAGGGCAAGCCTATCTTCATAGAGAGGAAGGGAAAACAGAGGAACATGGGAATTACAGACCAGCTCATCTATATTTTCAGCTCCAGCAAATATCAAGCAATTTAGTTGTTTGGACGCATCTGGGAAAAGAATAATAACAGACAGAGTGGGTTTGTCAAGAAAAAATCATGTAATCTTATTTCCTTTTACACAGGAGTGGTGCACAGAAATGAAAGTTTGATTTTGTTTAGGAATTGACAATAGCTGATAAAATGATAGGCCTTAAACTGAAGAAAGAACGATTCAGAATGAGCTGATAAGAAAATACTTTAGTAGTGTCACTCATGAAGCAGTAAGCCAGGCTGTCTTGGGAGCTTGTAGACTGTGCACCACTGGAGATCTCTATGAACAGGTCAAAGCAATGCCTATCAGCAGTGATTTAGATATTGCTGAGATTGTTTCAGGGGAGAGGAATGGATTGGATGACCTCCAAAGATCCCCCTTCGCCTTATTTTTCTGTGGTTGTCTCCTGTAAACTTCCTGTTCCCTAGACAGAAAAAGCTTCGTTCTTTCCGTCTCTCCTCATATCTTCTGTTGCCCAGGTCTCTGATCACTCCTGTTTATCTCCCCTAAATGCTTTACAGTTGCCACACTCCCTTCTTGCAGTGTGATATTAAGAATTATCAGGTAGATGCTCTCAAATCCCTGGCATGTGCCAGAGAGAGGAGGAGGATGAAGGCTCCTCTGCACAGCCCCTTGTGCCAGAAAAACACCCAAACTTATCCTTAGAGCAAAACCTACCACAATTAATAAAAAGTGGATGGCTTTTTCCATATATCTGTGTTAGTTCACATAAAACCACTCCTGCATTTCCTGCTTAAGTGCTGAGATGCTTGAATAATCCAGTAGTTTTGGAGATCTCCCATTCTCAGAAATTTCATATTTTGACATAACGTCAGCATTCTTCTCTGCCCCAGTTGCCTGCTTTTTCAGCCTGAAGTGAAAGGAGTCCCAGCAATAATAAAGCTAAAAAATAAAGGCAGCATGAATTACTATATTCTTCTCATGGTACAATAATGGAGAAAGGTCCCATGTTGGGGGGGGGAATGCATGTCACTGTTTCAATACTTAAGAATCAGAAGTGATTCAGTGCACAGAGCAAAATAGCAGCTGTGTTCAGATCTCAGCCATTCACTGGAGAGAAAGAATAGTTTTCACTCATAAAAATGAGTATGTGTCTTTATTCTGTCATGGGATAATGAGGCACCTTGGGCTTGATCCAAAGCTCCCTGAAATCCAGAGAAAGACTCATGTTGGCCTCTGTTCACCCTAAACCAAAGAGGAGAATCTTTTGGAGTTGGAAGAGCTTCCCCTTGCTCTTCTCTTCTCTCCACACTCGAGTCCCACACCACTGCTAGCCTGCCCTATAAATGAAGACCACCAACGAATAAAATCTCTCAGGCTGACAAAAGGACGTTTAAAGACACGTCAGCAATTTCAGCTGCAAATCTCAGTGCTCGCAGACACAATCTGCAGTGTAGATGTCCAAGGTGCAGTTCTCTGCCATGTCATCCCACAGCAGGTGAAAAGTCCCCTGACAGGCCACGGCCTCAGGGCCACCCACCTGCAGCAGCTCCATATGCACAACTGCATGGGGGAAAACACAACACTGTCCTGCAGCTTGTGATCCATCAGAAAACAGTAATTTCTCATGGAGGATTCGTTTTTATTTACTGGCATCAGATCATTCTTGAAGAAAACAGCAGGAGTAAGGGCAGGATTGCTTCTTTTAGTGGCAGACTGCCCTGGATTGACCTAAAAATGCAGCTGCAGCTGTAGCCTGTGTTGAGAGTAAAATCAAATCACCTGAATTGCCTTGAAAATACCTAACCATAAAACAGAAACCTGTGTTATTTATAATGACAGAACTATCACTGGGAGACCAAGGGCCTGTGACAGACCTTGCTTGTAATATATTGCCAGAAGTATCCTTCTCAGATTTTTTTCTTTGTTTCTTAGACAATTTCATGAAGAGACTAGTTAATTCTTTTCTATAGGGAGGGAAAAACCCTGTTGCACCAAAACTCTTTGAAAATTCATAGAGGTAGTTCCAACTGCATTCCAAAGTGGCCTGGAAGAGGAAGACCTCCAGAAAGTTTTAGAGCAGGAATCCCATGATTGCATTACAGCATGCTCTCACTTTTTTGTTTTGGAGCAGTATTTTGTTTCTTTCTCTTTTTTCCCCCCATAGCTATTTCTCTTGTAGAAAAGGAAAGAAAAGAAGAAACTTTAACAGCAGCCTTCCCTGCCCCAACCCCACAGACAGCTATCTCACCAGACAAAGCGCAGTCCTGGAAGGATTCTGTGCTCTTCTGCCAGAAGCATTTGAAAAAAACATTCGGGCTCCTGCAGAACAGGGCACCATTTTTGAAAAGGTCTCTGCACTGAGAAAGACAATTGATTTTCTTCTTTTGGCCTCTTCCCCACACAGCAGTGTTTTATAAAGGCAGAGAAACAGAGAAAAGGATCCAAAAGGGACCGTTAAATATTTCACTTTCCTGTTAGCTGGAAAAATCAAACATGACACCTCTCACCATCCAGAAGGTTGCTTCTGGCTCTCTCTTCTTCTGTTGGGTTTTGGGTTACAACTCATGTTAAAAGGTTTGGGGCAAGGAGTGGGTGAAATTAGAGGAAAATTCAATCTGGAGGCAAACTTTAACAAATACTGAGAAGGGAGTTTTGCCTTATAGCTGGGATATAATGCTGAGTTTGCACTAGTGATTTTTCAGGTGGTGTGTTCCTCACTGAACTCTGGGATCCCAAAGTAGAAGGTATCCAAAGATATTCCAAGGCATTGGGCAGTTGCATAAAAAATGTTAAAAAAATTGGAGGTTTTCAGTTCCCTTTAAATCTGCCTCTTTCTTTCCAGCTCTGTGTGTGTGTGAAAGTGCCTGCAGGGAAGGTGGGAAGCAGGTACAACGTGGAGGTGTTTTCTGCCCTTGAAATGCTGCCAGCCCATTTCCTGTGAGGACTTTGGCAAATGTTGCTGCAGACTCTGTACTGTGAGAACAGGCTCTGCTTCCTCTTTGCTTTATGTCAGCAATGGCCTCTTGTTTGGCTGCAGCTAGAATTGTTATTACTAGTAACTGTTGGATGGAGAAGTTGGAGATGTAAGAAGGATGAAAACATGGGCTCCTGCTGCCAGCCTGCATTTGTTTGTTGTGAGAGGCCTGAGCAAAGGGAGTTGGCTAATTTGGATTTAAGAATCTGTTGATCCTGGTTTGTGCATCCTTGGGCCTATACATCAAATCTTATGTTACGTTTAGTCATCTGCACACTCCTATAACAAATATAAATACAAAATAAATATATTATAAACATATCCCTGCTCACCTAGATGTACCTGAGTCCAGTTCTCAGTCTGAAATCCAAACATAACCGTGTCTTAAATATTCAATTTCGCTACAAGATTTCCACAATGGTTTGACAAGATCATACAGCAGCACTCTAGAGGAACCCTAGAAGGTCAGCGAGTAGGACTTACTTTATATATACATATTTTTTAATTGATACGTTAAGTATTTTTCTTTTTTTCACTGCATAGAAAGATAACAAAGTTTTATTCCTTCAAGGGGAGATTTGCAATTCACTGTTTTGCTCTCTCAGTGTTGCAAATACCTCATCTTTCTATATGATGGGACATGTATGTTCACAGCTGCAAATACTCACTGGATGTTTTTCAGGTCTCTGTGAAGAAGTTGTCCTGCTGTTCATGTCTTTGCCACTGTTTATTATGGCAGGAAGTTTAAAAAATAAAATCTGGGCCTTCATTTACACTTTTTACCATGTGGATCCGTATGTATGTGTGTCTGTGGGGATGGGAGTTGCCTCTGCACAGAGCAGACAGACAGAGGAGCTTTTAGCTGGAATCACAAGGTTGTGAAATGCTCGATGCCTTGACCTGTAACATGCGACTGTAAATTCCTCTGCTCTTGTTATGTTTTCCAGGGGTCATGGTCTTTAACAGTTTACTTAGTGGAGGAGGAGGAAAGAAGCCCTTTGTATTGTTGAGCAGCGGACGAGAGTTTGCCTTGTCCTGGCAGCTGGCGCTGACACAGGGCTGTTCTTCAGGTGTTGCTTTGATGGACAGTGCCCCCGACAACCACAGAGCAGCAGGGGTGGTGGCAGCCTCCACTTACGTGGCTTTGGTTAAAGAAGAACCTGTGCAGTCTGCCCAAGTGGGACCCAGCGCTGCCTTTCCGGTGTTTTCATTGCGTTTCAGGCGGAGGCTGAGCTTTGCTCCACAGTAATTGCCTGCAGCAGCCTGCTGAAGGGAACTTCTGCTGTGATGCAGTACATGCACAACCGGGCAGTGACAGGTTTGCATTAGTAGGGAATCCAGCAGCAGATTCAGCGAGGCTGGAGTCCCGGGGCTACAGACCTTTAGCATCTCTGGAGTGGGGAGGAGCAGATGCTGCTTTGTCATGCTGTGAACTGTCTCTGTACAGCGAAGCAACCTGACACTGTGTGATCTCAGTGAGTCACAGCCCCCCTGTCTCTGCCTGGGGTGTTCCTGCATCCACGGTTATTTTGGCACTCAGGGACACCACAGTGCTGAGATAGGTACTTTGAGTCACATTCCCAAAGGTGTTGCCAGCTCTTCTTTGGCTGGTGCCAGGGCAAGCCTGAACTCGGTGTTCCTAGTACTGGTAAAAATAGCACCAGGATGCACCAAGTGTCCCTGGCACAGCCAGAACTGAAAGCTCCTGGGCTGGTCAGAGCTCCATCTGTGACAGAGAGCAGCCCACACCCAGTTTGCACTCTGCAGCACTGTGGCCAGGAGAAGAAGATGGTTCAGACTTGCAGTGGTGAAAACTCCAGGGCTTTTCATGCAAAAAATTCACTCTGTTGCCTCAAAAAATACTGTCTCTTCTGGCACCAGCTTTGAAATTAGAAGGAGCTATAGCAGAGCCCAAAGTGACTGCTGGCAGCACTTACTGTTTTGTGACACCTGGGCTAGGAAATACATTGTGTGAAACTGAATTCCGTTCGGATGCGAGGAAGTGGGAGAGTATCCTGAGCGCAGCCAGATGTGACCCCCAACCCCGCTCGTGCAGTAATCCACACACACACATCTCACACATTTGCTGTCAGGTCCTGATCCTGAGGAGAAATCAGTCAGTGTACTGCTGTAGGTTTGAGATATAAGGGACTTCAGCTGTTTGATTTTTTTTGTTTTGTTTGTTGGTTTTAACTATTTGGTTTTTAACTATTTTTTCCCCAGTAAAGCATAGTCCTGCTGTGTTAGCCTTTCACCAGAAAGTTAGGGTCAAACACACTGCCTGGTGGGCTCTGACACCACTTGTACTGAGAACTTGCCAAAAGGGCTAACCCAGGCAGCATCAAAAGTTTAACAGAAAAAAGTAGGAAGATGAAGAGATAAAATATCCTCTCTGTGCCTGTATTATGGAAAACAAGGTGACACAAAAAACATAAAGGTAGAATGGGAATGAAGGCAAACTACTAGACTTCTCCAAAGCTCAAAATACTGACAAGATGAAGGTTTTGTGTGCTTACAATTCACATGGAGAGTTGAAGTAAAAAAAGAAAGTTTCTCATGCAAACATAGAAAACCACTCCTCGGTTCCCATATCTTTTTCTGTGTCTTTAACTGCACATCTTTCCACCTTTTTAATTTTAAAACGCATGTGTGTTAAGCCTAGAATTTCCTGTGGCTACAAGGAATGGGGTCTGATAGATCATAATAAGGGACAATCTAAATGAAGTGCTTGGACTTGCCCCCGGCACTTCTATCTGCAGGTGCTGGGAGTCCTTGCCAATATGAATGACTTTTTGGAACACAAGTGATTATTTACTGCTGAAAAGCCTTATAGCCTTTGGCTTGCTTCTCCTTGCAGCTCACAGCCCTTGGCCTCCAACAGGAAATGTATTTAGTTTTCAAATCCCTCTCTGACCAAAAAAGAAATTCCAGCAAAACAGCAATAAACATTCAGAGAGTGTCCTCTTCTGTAGGAAAAAAAACTTATGAGCTTGGGTTTAAAATGAAATATCCTGTGATTATTCTATTCTAGGACCGGGCTGGGGTCAGTTTGTTGCGTGTGGGAGTCAGCAAGATGACCTGGCAGAAGGTTGCCACACCCTATTTGCCACCCACTCCACATTTAGAAACTCCAAATATCAACATGATGTTTTCAAACAAGGATTGCAAAAGGGTTCACGGTTTGATCCTCCTCTTCTCAGTTTGTCATTGATTTCCCCCATAAAAATAGTTTGTGCAATGAATCCCAGCTGTATTGCTGGCATTTTACTAGCCAGCAAATACAATCCAAATGTTAATTCTTTGGAGCTGAGATCTCCGTGCCAAGAAATGAATAATCTGTGCAAGGCTAAACAAACAGTTTATTGACGGGGTGGGGTGGGGGGCAGGTGGGGGGGGGGTGGGCTCGGGAGGCGGCGAGGCC
>NW_008238346.1:2659566-2684591 GCF_000691975.1 Corvus brachyrhynchos
CTCAGAAGCAGGCGAGCCCAACCAGAAGGACATCAAAGCTGCTTCTGTCAGAAGACTCAGTCACATGTGATTTGTTTTCTCTCACTGCTAATTCAGTTACGTGTTGGACTACCAATATTCCCAGGCAAGAGTGCAAAAGCTTTCCAGCCCAAACACGGCAGGTGGGCGGAGCAGATGTTTGCACCCTGCTCATCCCAGCTTGCCCTCTTTGTCTTTTTGGGGTGTAGGAGTGTGATGGGCACGCTCAGGTCCAGAGCTCCAGCAGCCAGGAGCTCGCTACATTTGCCTCTGCTTTATAAATGGAGCATGAGGCAATTTGGAAGTTAACAGTGGCATTTCTCTGGCAGCTGATGGGAGTGGGGCAGGGCTATTCCAATGAGATTTAAACCAATAGATTTCAATTACCTTGTTAAATCTTTGCACCTTCTGCCTTTCTCTCCCACATTATCTGGGAGGTCAAGACCAGAAGCAGGATTAAAGCCTAAATCCCCTGAGTCCCAAGCCAGCAACAGTGCAGACCACTCATTGCAAATGTTACTGGATCCTGACCCCAGCTATGTGTTGTAGTAATCCACTTTGCAAATTCTGGGCTAAAGCCAGGGCAGGATCCTGGGGATGCTGCCCAGCTATGTCTCTTCCAACCTGCTGCAATGTTACAGCATGCTGTCTGGAGTTCTTGGGGGGGGAGAGAAGGACTGGATTGTACTTGAAACCCAAACCCAGTAAAATAAACAGACAGAAATTCGAGTCTTAATTTTTTAAATAAAAGATCCACTCAAATTTACAAGATCCACGTGCTGGGGAAATTATAGGAACAGGTCTCAGCTTCTTATTCCATATCTCAGATGCACTGACAGAGCAGGTATCTCCACTTTTCCATTCCTCCCCATGGCAAAGAGGGTCCTTCCCACGTGGGGGTTTGCCTACACTGGCAATGTCCTTGCTGGAGACAGTCATCTTACAGACAGACCTGCCCAGCCTGCAGCTCAGAGGAGATGGCCACCCTCATCACCCATCAACACACAGACAGGAGAGGTGAGGGCCTGCAGCATGATGATTTAATAAGTAAAAGGCAGGAAAAGTCACAGGTGAGGGTGTTGTGATGACAGGCTATGGAGTTGCATGCACAAGCACTTAAGTCTGTCGGGGGTTAATCTAACTCAGGTACTGATTCAGGCATTTAGATAGTGGATAACTCATGCTGTCACTAACCTGTCAGCATTACAGCAGGAAGATTATATCTTCACAAGTACATATTGATCTGCAAAGGGATGTGTTAGGCATGACCAAGCTTTTTATATACTGTCTTTTACCACCTGCTTTTCCCCTGATCAAAGATGCTTAACGTGTGTGGTCAGTGCAAAGAAAGCCATGCTTTTCTCTAGGCTGGAGAGATGTTTCTCTTTGTCCTCTTCCCATTATCTTGAGTGCAATCTAAATATCTGGTTACTTACACAGCCTTTCCTTTTCATGCTGATGGAGCAGTAGAGCTGAGATTGCTGTTTCTGTAGGTTGACCACTGCATTTTGCAGAGAAATTTACACTTGCTGTGTGTGTCCTGTGAGCAGCTCAGGTGCAGGACAGCTCTGAACTGGAAGCTGAGTGTGTAACACAGGACTTCTCTGGAGCTGGTAAATCTGTTCTCATCAGGTGACTTACTGGCTCAGGGATTGCTGTGTGGTGAAGTAGATGCCCAGCTTTTGGAGCAGAATTGGTTCCTCCAGGCATTCAGGCCTTGGGAAGAGTTTGCCAAGGTGTGCTGCCTAGAGATGCATTCCAACATCTGGTTCATTCCACAACACACCAGAAAATGAAAGTTTATGGCCTTCATTTGGGAGACATTGGGCAACAGCGTGCATGACACAAGGAGAGGACAAGGGTTACCGCCAAGGGTTATAGCCATAAATGTCTTCATATTTAAGTGCACCTAAAAGCTAATATTAGGACCATTGCACTGGCAATTCCACCTAGGGTAAATGGTCCTTTTACAGGCAACAGCATTCTTCTGATGACATAGCATATCCATTCCCAACAGCCCTCAAACTGGGGCAGGTGGGCTAAAGATGGTCCCCAAAACCATGGCACAGTCATGTGTGCAGTTCTTTTGGGTGACTACTCAAGGACAGGACCATGTGGTGGTCTACAGGAAAGCTGAATAGTTGACAGATATGCAAGGACTAGAAGTGTAGGAATGAGCCACACCCACCAGCAGGATAGCATGTTCCATTACTAAGTAGCATCAGGATTTCTCACAGCATAGTGGAATCAGCTAAAATTAGGATTTTTTCCCACCTTACATCATCTGGATTGGCAAACATCCCGAACAAAAGTTTTGCAATATGAAATCAACAAAATTCCCCAGCATTATCATAAAAATGCTGATATTGGCATTTCTTACACTGGGTACAAAACTACATTTCTATGAGCTGTGCTGATGAAACTTCGAAAGGCAGGTAAGCTTTTCTTTCATTCTCCTGGTTCCCGTGCTTTGGGGATGGAGACAAGAAGCTAGTTGAGCTCAGATGCATGTTCTTTGTTCATTGTTTATGTGAGAAAATAAAGGTAGATGATAGTGGAGATATTCTCTGGAGGCTCTGCATGGTCTGTTGCCCTCCAGACCTGCTCCTGGCAGGGACAAGTCATGGAAAGGCAGAGGAAGCAGTTGTGCTTTCTTTCCCTTTGCTCACCCCAAAGCCCTGCATGAGATGTGAGCAGCATTAAAACACTTTCCTCTTTCATTTTCCTGCAAGGGTCCACTCGGCATAACGGTGTGCTTCCAGGGTCTGAACTGGAGATACCTGGGGAAACATGAGAGGCCAAAAAGTCTCCCAAGAACCATTTAATTTGGCATCAAAATGTTGACAGTGTTTAGACAAATCCTTGCTCAAAGCCTCCTGAGAGGGATTTATTTTCAACACTGAGGTGGAAACTGGCAGCCCTTGGATAAGAGGCAGGTGGAAGTTCAGTGGACATGTGACGTGGTCCTAAAGTCTCCTGCCTCAGATTGGAAGTCTCTACCATCTGTTGCCAGCCGGGTTCCTGAGAGCTGGTGGGCATTGAGTACACAAGCTCATGGGTGCACAGGCTGTTCAAGTGCTCCTAAAAGGTGCCTGCATTTTATTTATTCAAGCTGACGACGGTGCTGGGCAGATGACAAAATGGCTCTTCCTCTCCCCTTAAACACAACCACAAATTGTGACTTAACATTAAAAACAGAGCAAAAAGTTCACTGACTCGTGTGCACATGACACCACCCCTGGAGAAACCTCCCCAAGCTCCCAGCTCATCCAGCCCTTTGCGAGGAGGCAACACTGCCTCACTGGGGGCTGTAAAGTCAAGGCTGTTCCTTGTGCACTGGCCACACAATGATATAGCACAAAAAAAACCACGTAAGTGGAGAGAGGAAGAAAAATGAGCATTCTTAACAAAAACATAATAATATGCTAAGGCAAGGCTCTTTGTGATGTGCTGTTTGAAAGCAGGCTTGCATTGAGCTGTCGTTACCAGCCTCCATCATTTGAGGGCACCCTAGCCTTTGATGTTGGCTGCAATTAGCTGCGGGAGAGGTGTGGCACCATCCCTGGTCCTGGCAAGGCTGCGTTTCACTGAAATGCTCTCTTCCCTCCAACCCTCCAGGTCAATGCTGCTGGGACTTGCTTCTTTACTGATGGCAAGAGCTCATGCTGGGCTCGCAGATCACCAGCCTTATTGGTGTGTTGGGGACTGGAGGTGAATTGCCTAAAGGAGGGATGCACTGGCATGCCAACACTACTATTGATTAATGCTAATTATTATTTAATTTAACCTCCAATTAGTTTTAATCAATTGTCACATTCTCCCTGAGTATGATTGCAAGGATGATATACAGCGAGGAGGATAATTATCTTGAGCTTTTCCTTGCTTGCCAGATGGCTATTTTCTATCCCTTTCTTTTGCTTTTAGTGGAGCTGGGTGAATAATTTATTTGCCAAATTTAGTTGCTGCTGCTCCTGCTGCTTCTTGTCCCTTGGAACTATCATAGTTTGAATCTGATGCTTGGTCCAGAATTTCTCATCACAGAATATTGGTTCTTGGTCTGTACAATGCATTACAGCCATTTGATCCTGAAAAATCAAGCAGGGTGGTTTCACTTTAATCAGGCATGCAGTGGAGTCTCATGGCCCCGGCCCCACTGTTGCTGTCAGTCATAACTCTGGGGATCCAGTTTTGCATGAATTTTCTATAACTGTTTCTTTAAAAAGTAGTCACAGTCATGTTTCTGTCACCCAGAGTGTTTCCCTTCAAAGGGGGAAAGCAGGGAGAAAGAGCAGTTACATCTGTTCATCTGGATCATCATCTCCAGGGCTTGAATACAGGCTCCAGCAATAAGCAAATGCCAACTCAACTTCTTCTCCCAAAGGGCCAGCTCCTCTCTGCTACAGCACCAGCCCTCTTAACACACTCCTATGTGGTCTTGCCACTGAAGCTGGAGAGACTGGTTTTGTCTGAATATCGCCATGATAGCCTGGCCTTTCCATGTTGCATTTGAATGGATGGTCACAGAATATAATCAGAGGTACCTGTCCAGTGCTAATAATAGCTCTGTCTGTCCAAGAGAATTGCAAAAAAAGTATCAATTCATTAATCACCCCCACTGTTTTTGTGTACATTACTGATGAAACATCAGGCAGTGTTCCCTGAAGGTCAATAAACTGGGGCAGTTATCCAAAATTACCTTCTGAGATCTCTCTGAAAGCTAAGGGAAAAGTGAGCAGAGCACAGTCCCATCTATTCTTGCCGAGGATCAAAAGCAACTCAACAATACCTCAGGGCATCAAAGACAGCTGATAGATCTAACAATAACATCTTGGAGCCCTGATATTCATCTGTAACCTGGACTGCCCGTGCAGTGCAGTCTCTGTGCTCTACTCTGTCTGTACCCAGACCGACACGGGTCAAGAAAGGCTGAAACAGTCAGGCACTCGGGGAATTTGCTTCCCTTCACAACTTTCTCATTAACCATGCCCACACTTGAAGAACAGAAACAACACAGCCCCATCACCAGCATCCAGCAATAGCTTGTTTGGCACCTTCTCTGCACTTTCCAGAGACATCTTCCACCCACCCTGTCACAGTTTCAGGTGGGGCAGTTTCTTCCTTCAGCCCTGCCACCAGGTATCTGCAATGCTGATCAAAAGCTGTGGTGGACAATGCAAGTTCATTTCAGCTGGTGGGCAGGTCACATCCCTGCCACCAGTGCCGCTGCTCGTCTTTGAGCCTCTGCCACGACCTGCAAGGAGGCAGTGGCGGTGTGGGAAGGTGGATGTGGCCATGGCCCCCCTGCTGTGTTCTGGCAAGGCTCTCCACATGTGCACTTGGCCTCCAGGGCATTTCCTCCCTTGCCTTCCCTGCAGAAGACAGGAAGAATCTCATTGCTGGAGTACTCAGAACCTCCCTTGCAATAGCAATCAGAAGGAACTCGAGTGCCTTGTAGGAAACACACAGGTCGTCCCAGGATTATGGTCGGACTTGTTAATTATTTTTTTAGTTTTATTTTAGAAAATAAAAAGTCAGCTGAGCTCTTCTTCCTCCTACCCAGCCTGTTCTATCCCCAGTGGATCAAGTTATATGGGCTCACATGTCCCAGGCAGATAGTTATGTCTTGATTCAGTGTTATTTTATTATAACCATTTAAGTTACAGGAGAACCTCAGTGAAAAATAAAACTATGGTAAAGCAAATCCATTGCTCCATCGAAATGAAAGTTGACCCCTCGCTTGCCTTTGTGCATGGGCTGGATAACAAACCCATTGTAAGATTAAAATGAAAAAAGAAGGAAAGCCAAAGCTTGTTTGTTCTTATAAACATGGGACTTTCGATTTACTTTTCACAGAGCTTGGACTGGGCAACAGAAGAAATGTGAGCTATCTCACAATGTTCCCTTGGCATAACACAGTGCTTTCAGTCTCATTATTATTGCATTATATGTAGCACATCTGTTACTGGTCAGGAGCCAAACTATTTAATTCTATTAGATACATCTATACAGCTAAGTGATAATCTACACCAGGTTTATGGAACAAGCACTTAATTCTTGGCAGGGAGCAGCTCAAGACTTGATACAAGAGCAACAGAATATATGCAGCGTAGTTGTAGATCAGTGTCAGAAACTGGCCAGAAATCATTTCTGCATTCTTCAGCATGCAGGCATTCCAGTGTGGGAAACTATTCATTCAATTTATTGTTCTAACATCTGTAAGTTATTGGGCAAGGGGGAGGGGAGAGGGACAAGAGGAAAATGCTCAGAGGGAAAAACGTTTACCTAACAAAATACTAACTCTTTCAGGGGGTTTCATGTCAGCACTCTGTAAATAATGGGAGGCTTTTAATGCACATATGGTAGTATTTACTTTGTGGAGAGGTACACAGAATCCTGTCTTGCTCAGAAAGTTTTGTGCCCCGATGCTGCTCAGGCATACAGTTTTTGCTGAACAAATTTTGTCTTAATCCATCTTTTATCTTGCTGAATACAACTACCAAAAGCAAAGTCACGTTGCATTGCCTCTGCTCACAAGCACCCCTAGAGCAGGCTGAACATCAGGATATGGGGTTGAAAGAGCGAGCTCAGCTCCTCAGATCTCCTTCCCTTGCAGGGCACAAGGCAGCTCCAACATTTGCTGGCTGTCAGTTTGGATCCTGGTGCTTTTTGCCTCTCCTCTCTGCAAGATCCTTCCAAACTTTGAGAGGAAGAAGCCCCAAGCCATGTGTCCTTCCCAGAAACAAGTAAACATGGTTCTAACCCATTTTGGAGGGGAGGAGGAAGGGCACTGGGAGGTGATATCTTGTTCAGGGTTGCACAGGATGTCTGCAGCAGAGTGGAACAGGGGCCAGCTCTGAACTGTCAACAGTTCTTCTACCTTTATCCACCAGACCATCCTTCCTTCCTCTATGCTGAAGAGTTGAAACAATTCTGAAAAGGGAAAAAAAAAAAAGAAAGAAAAAAAAGAAAATAAAAAAAGAAAGAAAAAAGAAAAAGAAGGTCTCCACCTGCAGACATCTCTGACCGTCCACTGTCAGGGCTTTTCTTTTCCTTTCCTCCTTTTCCCCATCCATTTTCCTGGTGTCTCAGTGGAATTAATTTGATCTATTTCTCAAGGAAATGATGTCAGGAGACCTGGGTGTTCCAGGAATAGTTATTTCCATATGATTTGAGCACGTTCTTACATACTGTGACACATACATTGTAGCTTAAATAGATCTGGTTCTTCGGACTGAAGGCCATTTATAAGAGTCTTCAGCTGGAGAGGAATTTGTTTACTCATGGCCTTTGGGGAGCAGCAGCATCCTTAACTCTCTGCTGTCTCCTCCAACACCTGGTGTCTGAAATTTCCCTGAACTGTCTTATCCTGAGCCTGACCCTACCCAGGTAAGAACACCTATTGATTTCAGAGGTCCTGCTCTGCTGTGGGTGAACATGGCTGAGCTCCACTGCACATTGCAGGCAGCAGGCTGGTAATACCAGCAAAATCATTCCTGGACATCACTGGTGGTACTTGAGTCCTTATAAGAAAAACCCAGTCCTTGCACCTGGATTTGCAAGCTGAATCCAGGGGATAAAAACAAGGCTCCTAATGAAGGCAAAAGGCTGTAATGCTGAACTCTATTTAGTCTGTGAGCTCTGGGGACAAGTGCTGCATTTATTTTTCCCATGGACTTGTACAGCATCTCATACACTCAGGTTCTGGTTCAGGACAGATGTCTGACATACAACTATAGTGCCAAAATAATACCATTAAATGCCAGTAATAACATCATGAGGTAACAAATAGTAATAAAACCTTGGAGGGAGGCCAAGTAGAAGGATCTTCAAAGGCTGGGCTGCCCCCTGCTACTCTTGATCCTGAACTGTACATGGTCTTCAACCCTAAGTGAAGTGGTGTCAAAGAAACAAGTCTCTTGCTTAGTGTGTGGTCACAGCACCTGGGGATGGGATGAGGAGGGAGAAAGGTCTGTGCCTTGCTGAGCCCCTACACCTTCCCCTCCTGCCTAGTACAATGTCCTTCTGACCATCCAGAGCAGTGCCAGGTCTCGTCACTGGTTTGAGGGCTTTCAGAGTTTGTTTTAAAATCATCTCATGATTTAGCATTATACTTGCATTTCCCAAGTGCTGCTCATGTCAGGGGTGTCAAAAGGAGAGCCAGTGACTGGTCGAGGCCTATTAGGTCTCAAACACAGCCCTGACCTGTCTTTTCCCTTTAGCTGAAGGCCTTGGGCATTGCCACTCAAGAGGAACTGATCACTGCTGACAACAGCAATTTGTACTGCATTTGTCAACACATCAACTTGTAAAAGTTAATTTCCCAGCACAGGGGTTTCTGTCCATTAAACAAATGATTCACACTCCTGCATGGCCTGGACACACCCTTCAGGGGGCTGACTGAAGGAAGGAGTCACTGCTGGCTGAACCTCTGACTTCCAGCGAGGTTCTTCCAGGTGAGCTTTGCTCTCCGTGGAGCAGAACTAACACATCCTTTGTACTGGCCAGCCTGCTCCCATCACTGATTCTCTGAGTCATTGTGGGGAAGGATTTATAAGAACTCCAGATACTTTCTGGAAAATGGGGAAATCAAAAAGACCAAATTCAAATGGTAAGAAAAGTCACATGTTTTTTACTGTTCATTTGCCATTAGCTTTGGTAATTGCTCCAGAGTGCTGTGCTTTGTGACATTGTCCCCTGGAGTTACTGCTGTCCATGCTGAACATAAATGCTGATATCCAGAGGTTTAGGGCAGCAGCTATGGCATCACACAAACTATCAGTAGTAGCAAAACTCATATTCAAAATGTTGAAGTCATTACCTGTTCCCCCACCAGAATTACTCTGTGCTTTTCACGGCACCATTTCTCTCCTTCCTGCTCACAGCTCTCCAACTAACCAATGAAGCATCCTGGCAGTGTGCTGCGAGCTGGGTTTTTGCAGTTAGCAACTCTAAACTTTTCAAAATGAAGGAATTTTTTTTTGAGTTGGTTTCTGGGTTTTTTCCTGGTTTTTGGGTTGGGTTGGGTTGGTTTGGTTTTTGTCCCTATCATGAAACCTGGTGAGATGTTGGTAGCACAGGCATTGCTTACTAAAGTGGGGTGATTTCTGCAGGCTGGGAAAATCTTACATTTATTAGAAAAATAATATCCACTATGCCCTTGAAGCCTGTTCACCATTTTAAAATTACTGATGTGATGATACCAATTCCTGATGCTGGGTATCAGAGAAAGAATTCTCACTCACCCTTCTGTGCAATCTTCCTTTTGCACGTTATTTGCATACACAATTGATAGTCAACTGAAATCCCTACAAAGTGCTGGCACAAAGAATATTTTGTCTACTATTTTCTTGCCATGGTCCAGAGCAGAAGACCTGGGACATGATCTCAGAGCACCATTGCAAAAAGTTGAGTAAAAGACATTTACTTTCAAGGGCTTCTCATTAGGTATTTTTTCTTGCTCTCTTCCCATGAGAGAGAAAATTATGTAAGTGGGAAGCCTCAACGGGAGTAGTTTGCTGTGATTTAGATTATGCCTGGAAAATGGAGGGGGGTTCTAAGATACAGGTATTTCTCCTAGCAGAGCACACCATGTTCCTGGAGCCATAGCTGGTGGAAGCCTTGGCTTTGGTGCCATCACAAATCCACCTGTGGAGAAGTAAGGTGTTTCTGTCATCCACAATTGTCAGTTACAATCCACTGGGGCCATTTGTAGGAGTATAGCCAGCCCCTGTAAGAAACATTCATCTGTCCTATGAGTAACGGGATTCAATTCCCCTCTATAAAATCAGCATGAGACTGTGTAGGAAGCATCAGGACAGGAAAAGCCCAGCGGAACAGCCCCTGGGGCTAGTGCAGATCTGCTGACAGTTCACACTGCTTGCTGCTAGTGCTAGCTCATTGGTCATGCTGTTGGACAAGGTTTTCAGAGGTCCGAGTTCGTTTCCCAGTTTTCCATAATATTTCTATGCCCTAATTCCCCACTTCTGAAAGCAAAGTTGGTGGGGGAATGCACATCCCTTTTGGATGTTGTGAGTGGTATGGCCCTATAAATCCCACAGAGTTATAGACTCAGTCACACTGCACTGGTTTTAGAGCCTACAAGTTCTCCACATGCAGTATAAAACAACCATTAAATCATCTGTAATGAAGCCAACTTAACTGTAAGTCTATAAGGCATGGATTGAGGACATGTAACTAACAGAACTGGCTAGAAAATGTGGGAAACTTTTTAAGGGACATTTAAAAATAATCTTTGCATTCATTTTTTTCCAAATCTACTTGTTCGCTTTTAGTTAAGTGAACTTTTCCTTCCTCCTTTGAGCTGCCTTATTCTCTCCTTTTTTTCTCTTTC
The DNA here is from genome assembly GCF_000691975.1 of Corvus brachyrhynchos. NCBI lineage: Eukaryota > Metazoa > Chordata > Aves > Passeriformes > Corvidae > Corvus > Corvus brachyrhynchos. The sequence goes on from NW_008238346.1 coordinate 2,669,936, forward strand.
TCATTTTTTCATTAGAAAGAACAAAGAAGGGGATGAAAATCAATAGGGAAGAGTGAAAATCTGAAAATCTTCAAACTTTGGGGTTTGATAATTGGGATGGGGGTTTTTTTGTTTGTTTGTTTCAAAAATGAATAGTTATGTAAATGCCACAAATTTCTGTTTCATTAAATGGGTTGTTTGTCACTGGAAAGTGTAGCTGAATTGAAGAGGCCAAGGCCTTGTCTTCTTCATCGCAGTTGGGAAAACTGCAGTGAAACACCAGAGTGATGACACTGAGGCCACATGGTGGAGGTCAGTGTCAGAAAAGATATTTAGACCAGAGGAATCCCTGGCTCCTCTCCCAGGCCTAGACCATCGCTGCTCACAAGGCAGCTATGTGAGGTTTTCTACTGCAACAAAACCACACTGTGCACAAGGAAAGCCTAGAGGGCTTCCCTCTCCCCCTCCTCACAAAAAAATGCCCCTACATCTCAAGACTATTTTTCAGAGCCCCTTCTGCAGCAGTGTGGTGAGGAAGCACCCCAGCATGGGCCTTGGTGATGGGTGTAGGAGGCAGGATGCTGCTGCTGGGGACAGGTGGCGGGTGACAGGGGACCAGTGTGGGGCACAGCCAGGAACGTGGCAAAGCACTGTGCGCACAGATCTACAGATGCCTGAATTAATTGCCTGCTGTTTACAGCTTGGGTTTATTGCCCAGCTTTTAATTAACTGTTTCCGGATTTAATCTCACAAATGTTCTGTCTTCGTCCTTGTTTAATCCGGCAGTCTAATGGCAAGCTGATTTATGCAGATCAATACTGTTTACAAACATGAAAGCTGCTGGTCGGTGTTTGAACTCTAGGCGTGATGGCATTGGTTATCAATAGCTGAAGCAGCCTCAGCAGGTGGCGTGTCAATATGCAGCCAGTCAATACGCATGGAGTGGCCAAGATTAAAACTTTTTTTAGCAGGAGTGGGAGGGAGCTGCCTAAACTCCTCATCATATTCATATATCAAGGATTTACTCCCCGCTCCCGCCCCTGCTTTCTTTTATTCGTTTGCAGCCATCCGAATGCAGCGCTAATGAGAATAATCGGGTTATTTGAGAACATAGGTGGTGGTGGGGAAATAACTGTTCCCACAATCTGCTTCAGACTCACTCTCCCTGAACCAGCTCACCTGCAAAGGTGTTACCCCTCTATTAAACTATTTTAAGTAGCAGCAAGGGAAACCTGGCTTGATCTCTTCACCTAGTTTACCATTGATTTAAATGGAAATGACTGAAGGTATTGGATTATTTTCAACTTACTCTATTGACTTCAGTAGGCATGGAAGGACCATTCAGCAAAAGCTTCCCTGAAAACAAAGAATGAAAACCCAAATGGCTGGCAATTTTTGGTCAGGGGATGCATGGAAAGAGCAGCTCTTGATGTGAACCTGCTTCTGCAGCCTTGTATCTCCTTGGACCGGTTCTGCTTGTACAGGCAGCTTTTGGCTTTTTTAACAGGCCAGGTCAATCGTGTGCAACCCTCTGAAAAAGCAGAGCTGAAGTTACTCAGTTGCTAGTCAGGGCTAGTGAATGCTTTCCTTGGGAAGAGTTATAGGCCTAGACAGGGAACACAGAGCCTCAGCCTGATTTTATCTGATACAACCTTAACCTACCAAAAAGGCAAATGAGATCAGGCTTGCCTGTGCCTTCTCTTCATTTGCACAGTACTCCCAACACCAGCTGTATTCAGGGGCCAAGGCCCTGCTGTGCTGGGGATGGTACAAGCAAAGCTAATTGCATGTTTGCTATAAACACAGCTCTTACACAGTTGTTACACCTTTCATAAGTACGTTTCTGATAATCAGCAGACAATAGCACAGGCAAGCCAGAAGCATAACACAAAGCATAAGAATAAATTGCATTTAATTACAAGGAGAATCTAATTAAGCCTGATTTTCTTAGACCAGTGTTAGACTAGAAGTAACTTCATACACATTAATAGAGTTGTAACAAATGTGACCCGTGGTATAATGACAACGACTACTCAGGGGTGGATTGTCAGATTGATGCACGGCATGACATGAACACCATTCCCTAATTTCAAAGGTGCGGAGTAGATCATTTCTATGCAGAACGCAAGGGCTCCGATCCCCTCGTTACCTTTGTGCCTTGGCTTTATGCTTTTGGCCATTTGCAGCATTTTCCAACATTTTCCAGTCTGTTTGTTCTAATATTCATTGTCAATTAAGTAGCCAGGAACAAGCCTCTTGGGGCAACAGCCGCAGTGTTTGCACTGGGGTCCTGTGGCTTCCTCGGATCGAACACCCTCCACAGCCTCCCAGGAGAGTATTTTGTTCTCTGAGTTCAGAGGCAATGCCATGATGGTTTAATTTGGACTCTTCCCAAATGATTCACAAAAGGGGGGAAATAGGACATTAGGAAGTGGGAAATGTGGGGACACTGTGGGAATGCCGGGGCAGCGTCAGGCTTTGCAGAACCAAGCTGGATTTCAAAGTGATGCACCCTTGTGTACAGGTGGGCTGGTTAGAAGCTGCTGATCTGTTCTCTAGCAACTTGTGGCACACCGCAGGCTTTGTAAGGCTGGCAAAGTCGGAGCAGCTAATCAATTCTGCTTTATTCTCCTCACCACAGACCTTCGCCTGCAAAGCACAGCGCCGGTTTTAATAGTGACATCTTGAGCGCCTTTCAGAGTCTGCTTGAAAGCAAATATAGGCCTTTTAATAGGTTATTTTAATGCATTAAACTATGGAGAGGAGGAAGAGAAGGGGAAAAAAAAATCCCTGGCACATACATCTCTGCAAAAGTTTCTGAGTCTGGAAGAATCTGATCCAGAAACAAAAGCCCTTTGAATCTCTCCCCTTCCCTGCTCCCCCATGCCTGGCTCCCCCTCCCCTTCCTTCCTTCACTTCTCCCTCCTCCTGCTGAGCAGTAACAGTGCCAACTTATCAGATACTTTTAGCTGCCAGCTTCCCAGATACTTTCCTTTGAATGTGACCTGGCAGCAGCTCGCTGCAACTTTTGAACTGCTATGTATGTCATATGCTAAGAAGAAGAAGAAGAAGGAGCTGAAGTATAATGACTACTGGAATACGCGATTCAAGACAAAGTCAAAATGCTTTCAGTGGGGAGCGTGAGGCAATTTATTTTAACTCGTAAGGCAACTTTGCCATCCGACAGGAAGGGGGGTGGGGAAGCGAGCAGGATAATCGTCGTATTTTATCTTCACCTAAGGGCTGCGAGTCCACTGCCAGCATCCACAAATTGCCCCTCCTGAGAGCCCTGAGGTGCCCGTGGGAGTCTGGGGTGAGGAGGGAGAGGCGAGTAAGGGAATGTGCCTCGCTGGCTGAGGAGGCACCTGGGGACACCATCCAGCCCTGACCAAGGGGGAAATGGGGAAACTGAGGCAAACTGACTTGTGCTGCTGCAACAAGTCTGCACAGGGAATAGCACCGGGGATCAACCACCTGGTTTCCCATTTTCTGGGTCAATGGGATCCCTCTGTTGTGTGAAGGAAGAAAAATACCCAGAAATCCAAAAGACACATGGAAACAGGCAAAGAGCTAAGTTTCCCATGTCAGTGCTGGCTCAGGAAAAGGCTATTGTAGAAGCAATCATCATTCAATGATAAATAGACCCTTTTTCCTTTTTTGTAGAAATTTATGGATTTTGACATGTTGCTTTAAAATTGCACAAACCAGTTATGGAGGGAAGCATCTGATCAAAAACAAAACAAATACCATGAATAACAATACCCTCATTTCGTTCATTCAGAAAAAATAGCTTTGATTTTTGAAACACAATACATTTTCTTTCAGCAAGGTGGAAAGGAAAAGAGAAGTTTTCAAGGCTGAGACATGGTGCAAAGAGGTATCATTTATAAAAAACTATTTTAAGTGATTGGGCATTAGTTTTTTAACTTTTGCCTGGAAGGAAATGGTTGAATTCCAAAGTTTTTTGTTTCAGAACAGAGTGGACTCAGTTTTCATGGTCTGTGGGGTATTCTGCTCAGTGGAGAAGCTGGTTCCTGAACAGCTCTAGCTCTAATACTTTTAATGCCTGCAATGCCAGAGATCTTTCTGCCTGTAGCTGCCAGTTGAGGCTGTTAATAAAGAAGGAGTGGGAATGCTGAGACTAGAGGAAGGTGGTTCAAGATGTTCCCTCCAGCTCAAGGTTGTATTGCTCCAGGAAGCCCCCAAGTGCTCCCCGAGCTTCTGCTTAAACCTCACTGAAACAGGTCGACTAGTCATTATTTGTTATAAAGTTTATTAGTGTCCTTGGCACATTTCAGCAGACGCAGATTAAGACCACCTTGGCCCCAAGGAGTTTGCTGGTACACTGCCACCCTCACCGGGGCTTGGCAGGAGACTTAATACAATAATTTCACAAAGCGCTTTGAGATCAGGGGATGAAAGCTGCTACAGAAGTGCAAAATATAATGATTAATTGCCTTTTCTTGGTGGGAAGTTGCTATCATCTCTTCACTTTCTATGGCTGGCAAACCGGAGGGAGTATTTAACTTTTAAAAAAACCAACATCTTTACAAAGTAACAAATTAAGATGCAAATCTGGAGGGGTTTTTTCCCCTCTTCTTTTTTTTTTCCTCTCTCTCTCTTTTTCTTTTTGCTAATTGGCAGAAAATTAATGACTGTGTTTCTGACTGAGCAGATGCTCTCGTCAAAAAAGGCAGATTTGGAATTTCTCTAACCCTCCTTTTAAAAACACATCAAGAAGGCAGTAGCATGTGGCAGGTCAGAAATTAAGCGAAGGTAACTGTACAGATTGTAAAGAACACAAAGGAGGTTTTGTGTGTGCATGTGAGTGAGTGAGTGAGTGGGGGGTGCTATTTTTCCCCCCATCACTCCCTTTTGTTTTAACTTCCTTGCATCGGATTTTATGGGGTTTTTTTGGTTTTTTGTTGTTGTGGCATTTTTTTAAACCAATATTCACTGCAGCTCACAATTAGCAGCCAGGCCTCTGGGACCTAATTAACCAATTCAATTAACAAAAAAAGCATACAAGTCACCCTGACATTTGTCAGCCATTAGGAGGGATGTCAGGCTGGCAGGTTCTACGAACACATTAATGATGATTAGCTCATTTGCAGCTCACTTTTACCCCAGGTGTCCACCTGGAGAGACTGGCACGAAACACTCCTCAGACAGGGAGAGCGGCTGGGGCTGGGAAGAGCTTTACTGCAACTGTGGTGACCCTCAAAGGGAGTTTTGACCTTTTATTGAACGTATAATCAATAAGATTTTTGCCTCAGTTAAGAGGAGCTGCTGTCCCCTCATCTGGCTCCTGCGCTCACTAACCTTCAGAGGAGCGCTCGCCCAAAGAGCCAGGGGACCAGTGCTTGCCCCAGGGGCTGAAAACCCTTGTTTTTCAACTCCTTCAGTGGGAGAGAAGTCTTTATAAACATTTTCCTTGTTGATAGTGCTGTTTGCTTGCTTACCGCAGCAGGGCTCCTTCACTTGGCTGGGGCTGTTCCTTAGCTCAAGCCAAGCTCTTTGTTCTCAGGATTGATTAACTACAGTACTCTATATAATATAGGCAGATATTTATATAGACGTCGCTTCCGTTCCTGCCTCTGATCTCCCTTAATTTAACTCCATTTCCCCAGCAGCATTGATTTAATAATAAGTGGCTGATTGTTACGGAAATGAAACCGAGAGAAACACCGGCAAAGATCACTTCCAGGATGGAGAGATGTTTCACCCTGTGGGGATTTTCCTTTTTTTTCTCTGCACCTGAGAGCAACTTTCCTTTCCTGCCCAGGGTTGACTCGGGGTCACCTGCATCTGAGACTGCATCTGGCTCTTGCCATCCAGGGGAGAGCCAGATGTGGCTCCCATCAAGGGCACTGCCCACAAGGGCTCCCTTAGGCTGGATGGAGAAAAGGCATTGCTGAGATTTGCTCCTGGTGGGGTATTCATGGGGCTGGCCAGGGTTCACAGGCAGTTCCCTTGCCCTGTGGTGACTGTGAAGGTGTTTCAGGTGATTGAAGAAGGGCACAGTGGTGGGAACACACCCCCGCCGTTGTGCAGGAGTCAGTGATCCCATGACGGACACACTGGGATGCTGCCAGCATCCTGCTTCATCTCACACAGCCCTCCTGCCTTCACCATCCTTCTCCAACCCAGGCAGCCCAGCCCCAGCTGGGTGCTTGTGGTGCTGGGTGACATAAAATGAGAGTAAGCTGCATGCATGGGAGTCACCAGAAGCATCCATGGGGGTTCTTGCAGCTTCCCTCTCATTGAGACCTGTCTGCCAGTGCTTTTCCTGGAGGAACAGAGTGTATCAGTTTCTTTCTTGTTGCCTCTTCCTCTTGTCCAAAGCACTGCTGGCCAGCCCTAGCCAAGAACAAACTACAAACTGCTATCAAGGAATAGATTTCTTCCTTGATTTTGGCATTTTGCAAGTTTCCTGCCCGCAGGGTGAACTCCTCACATGCAGAGGCAGTGACAGCAAAGTGTGAAACCCAGGCACATCACCTCTGAGCAGGGGAGAAAGCCCAGAGAGCAGTTCAAAGGCGATCGGGTGCTTTCCTTAATTTCAATTAAATCCTAACTGCCCTTTCGCATCAACTAATCACCGAGGGGCTGATTCAGCTCCTTCTGCAAAACAGGACATGTATCAATAGCCAGAGCCAAACACTCCTTCCTGGAAATCTGCAGTGCACAATAGTAAATACAGAGAACCGGGACTATTCATGTATTAACAATGCAGCGGCAGCAGCTCTTTATTGTCACACGCATTGTTAAACCCACAAAGAGCAACTGGTAGGTTAAATCTATTTTAGCTGGGAAAGCTTGACAAAAATCCTTGCCACCAAGCATTTGATACTGATCACAGTGTCACATCAGGGAACAGCAAGCTCAAAAGAACAAGTCATTTTTTTTTATTTCTGAACTTTAGAGGCAACGGCCTCTCCTCTTCGCTGGCTCCCCAGGTCTTAGTCCTCTTAGTAGGAGGTGGGCTTTTTTTTATTTTTATTTTTCTTCATGCCACTCAATGAGAGAAAATTCACAGGGGTGGGGAGGGGAGGGTAAAAAAAAGCAGGAAACATACAATGCTATATTGAGGCAACACAGGTGGATGGGAATGTGAACACAAGCTTCTTTCTCAAGGGAAATCAAATCCAAACCTCGGGATGGCAGCAAAGGGTGTGGCTTGCGAGGCAGCAGGACCGCTGGTGGCAAACAATCACAGCATAAATCAGCTGTCTCATACAGAGACAGCCTACCTAGAGCATCTCTCTGAAATATGCACCTTGGTATTAACACAAAAGGCTCGACTCAGATGGATCTGTTTGAGCTGCAAACATTACTGTAACCCATTCATTTTTCCTAGGAGTTTCCTATGCAATGTTTTTCTCCCCTGTAACGCACCCCCCTCTGAAATTATGCTAAATTTCATGGCCTCACAGGCAATCTCCACAAAGGCCTCTTAAAAAAAAACCAAGCAAACTCTGGGTCTTGAAAGGGATAAAGCTCCCAGAAAGAAGATGGGAAAAAAAATCTTATACAGCACCATTTGTCCCCATTGCAGGGATCACTAGATACTGCCAGGAAGGTCTGGTGTGACAAGGGGACATTAGTGCTATCCAGCTGGTGGAGTCTCTCTGTTGCCTAGTGGAATATTCTTATTTAGATGATGGCAATGAATGACTCCTTGAAAGGGTAATTCAAAGCTTCCGAAGCAGGATCCCATACTTATTTTATAACCCATGCATTGGTTTTACAGGGACAGGGACTGTAATTGTGGATGCCTTTTGTGTTAAGGCACTTCTCTTAAATTTCACAAGTGGACTTTTAACAGTAGTAGGAATAACAAGTCACTGGGAGGATAAGGCCCAGGGCTCTCAACACAAACCTTCACTATTTTTTATAACTCCCCTGCCTTAGAGTAGCAGGGTCAGCAGTAGATAAGAAATTGCATATCCTATATTTTCTGGGAAGAGTAGATGACCTGGGGTCCTTGAAAATCCTTCTATGTATATAGGGGTGAAGAGGGGGGGTCTGTATTAATGTTTTTGGATGTAAAAGGAACTTGGAAAATGCCAATAGGCAGGATTTTGAACTACCCACCAGAGGACATCATGACTGGTGTGTTGTGCAGGGAAACCTGGGATTAAGGAATTTACCAGCTAAAATAAACTTCTCATCCCAGAAGATGCCAGAAGAATTTTTCAAGGGGAGGAAAAAAAAGAGTTCTGGTTCAAAACCAGGGCTGCATTAATCTCAGTGATCCTAATAAGCATCACCCACCTCAGCCTGGGTACCCAAGTGCCTTTCAGCTACCCCAGGGACAAGGGTAAACTGCAGCTGCATCTTGATCCCACTGTCAGAGGCTGATGTGGTCCCTACGCCAAGTTTCTTTGTGGCACTGCCACTCTGCTGAGAACCTTATGGCTCAATTTTATGGATGAATTTTATGCCATTGAAAGTCAGCCAGGCAGTGTGGAGCGGCTGTTTGCTCAGCCATAGCAGGAGTATCTGAAAACACTGACATCTTGTGACAGTTTGGAGTGAGATGACAACAGAAAAGAGCTGGAGAGCTGGCAGGGTGTCCATGCCTCTTTTATGACTGGAGATTTTAAAGAGCCTTTTACATTTATTGCCATTTTTCACTTGCCTTCTGCACCACAGCCCATTTGGGGGCCCTGCTGCTGCCAGTGTGAGCAGGTTCACGTGGCCATTGAAGGTGTTTAAGCCCTGAGTTTCTGCCCACCTTGCTGCTGATCCATGCTGTTACCCTTCAAACAAAGATTTGATAGCCTAAATCCTGTGATAGTGTCTGTAGCCCTGATGTGGGGAGACAGTCCCATTACCACCCTCTCCTGCAACCTACAGCCTCTCCTGTTTCCCACAGACCCCTCCCCATCCAGTGATGACCCCCAAGACTTTGTGGGCACACTCTGAAGTGCCTCACACACACCTGGGCACCTGGAACGGGGCAGAGCTGTGGTGTGGGTTGCTGCATCCTTGCCCAAATAGTCATCATGGCTCAAAGGGCCAACTGAGTGGCTGCCCTCCAAACCAAACCGGAGGGAAAGGTGCTGTCGGAGAAGCTCCACCAAGTCCCTGGTCTGGACTAAGCCATCAGCTTCTCCAAGGTTTCACTTTGTGTTCAGGTCTTTGATTTTTCTTGAATGTTGTTTATTTATGAAAAATAATAAGTATTTTTGAGCCTGGTCAGTTAAACTGTGGTGGCCCTTTCTAGCCCAGTCAGATTTTCCTTCCCCATGGGAGAAGTTAAGTCTCCATACACCTGGGAACTGCCAACCTCAAATGTTTAAACTCCAGAATCAGGAGATTTGCTTTAAAATTATAGGATGAAAAAGGAAATGGGGGTGTTTATTTGCTTAGCTCCTTGCTTGGGTCCTTTGAGGAGTGAGTATCATGTTTTCAAAGTTTACTGGCAACCACTGTGAATGATTTTTTTTTAAAAAAAGAAATGTCAAGGTTTTCATACATTCACATGACTGCTAGGGCTGGCAATTTAAGGAAAATTATCCAGGACTCGAGATAAAACTGTGAAAGCTGGTATTGTTGGGACTTGATTTGAAAGCTGTTTCGTAACTTAGCTACATAGTAGAAAGGCAATAAAAATGATATGATTAAAAGACATTATTTATTCCCTATTTAACAGCTATATAAATGCTATTAAATGTAGGAATCCTACCTGATTAGTTCTACTCCTTTCCATTTGCAGGAATATGTCATAAGGAGTATCAAATAAATAGATGTTGACGATTATGACAAACAACATAAAACGCTTGCAGTGAAAATTTAAAATAAATTTGTTATAGTTTGAAAAGAGATAGCTGTATGCTGGTTGGGAAACCAGTCAGTGCTTTCCAACTACTTTTATTAAAGAGAAACTAGACTGTTTTTAAATTTCTTTCTTTGAAAGAACCCGAGGTGTTACGAATAGTCTGTTAAGAAGAGTCCAGGTAAGGCTGATGAACTGCTTTAACCAGCTTCTGTTTCCAAAATTAAAGTTCTGTGGGCAGAAGAGGTCGTCAGGGTGGCTTGCTTTTTCCTTATTGAAGTCGTGTTTGGGCTTCACAGATTTTAAAGCCAGAAGGGACTATTATGATTCCCTTGCCTGACCTCCTGCATAACACAGACTGCAGAACCTCACCCAATAATTTTCGCATCAAACCCATAACTTCTGTTTGATCTAGAGCATATCTTTTACATCAAGACTGGCTATCTTCTTGAAGACTTCAAAAGTGATGGGGAATCTACCAAGTTCCTAGATAAGATAGTTTGAATTTGTCTAACTTCAGCTTTCAATCACTGGATCTCATTATGCCTTTTTCTGCTAGATTAAAGACTCTTCTTCCATCAGAAACCTCTTCCCCATGTAGGTAGTTGAAGACCTTGAGAGGGTGATAAGAAAGGATGATATTTCTTGAATGGTTGAAGAGAATGTGTCATCTTAACAAAGATAAAAACTTATCCATGGATATTCTTTATTTTCCCCCCAGTTTAGTGCTGGTAAAAGGTGAAACCAGTAGACTGCTCTGGTGAGCAAAGATTACTGCCAAGAATAGGGGCTACAGCATCAAACTCTGACTTACTCATTGTAAGGTATATTATTGTGGATTTAAAAATGTCTGTCAATTAAATTGCCCTTCTTTTTTCCAGGTAGAGACATTATTATATAGTAGGAGGCACCATCTGCCCATATGATTGGAGATTGTGTTTTTAACAGGCATTTACAGTTTTAATCCACTCAGGAATGATCCATTTCACAATTTTTTTATCCTTTACTTTCTAAGCACAAAACCAAGAATAGCTTCACCTCAGGCTACATCTGTTTTAAAATGTTTACTACAGTCCCAGCAAAAAGTCTATTTTTTTGTGTGCGAATCTACATGAAGGGCTAATTTTTGCTGTAGGCTAATTGTGAAATTACATACACTTAAAAAAAAAAAAAATTCAACCAACTAAACTAGCAAAAAAATACCCAGAAACCAAAATGCAGCACCTCCATTCCCAAACAACTCCTTTCCTGGCCATCTAAAACAGTCACATTGTTGTAAAATAGGAGAGGAGAAAGGAAGTACAAGAAAGAAATATTTGCATGAAGGTCAGTGGCTCCTAATTCTCTCCATGAAAGACCTTTTTCCCCCTCTTCAGACCACTGACAAGAATCCCAGTGATTATTTGGCCAAGGAGTTTACAGGAACATTACACTGCACATTGTTGGTCCAAGGTGGATAGTGCCATGAAGTTTATTCAGCTGGAGCACTCCACCCCATTGGGTGGAGGAACAAAGGAGATTATTAATGGATAATGGTAAACCACTTGCTCCTGGATCCATATTGTAAACTCTGTCCTGCAGCCTTTTTGACAGGCCACAGTGCTCACTTCCACACACACTGCCTGACTTGGACAGAGTAACATTTACAGGCCAGCACTGGAGCACCCAAGCTCATGTCTTTCCAAAGGGAATGTGTAACTGCATGTTATCAATGGCTTTAAGGTCAAGGAAAAACTGGGATTTTTTTTTTTTCCATTTCATTATGTAATTCTTGACAGTCAGAGGTGGAGCCAGGAGCTCTGTAGGATCAAGTCCTCAAAACAGAAGATGGATATGACAACAAGAATGAGCCTTTCCCAGAGCAATCATTTTCTTACATCTGGAAAAAACCCAAAACTTTTTTCAACTTTTTTTTTCCATTGTGCGAACATGAGGGATAAGTATGAAAGAGCTAATGGTATTTTTGGCCCAGCTCAATGACGTTTTGGATAAAGATAAAATTCTGGGTGTTTCAGCAGAATTGCCTTTATAAACAATGTGAGGTGCTCCAGCCTCTCCTGTGGGTTTAGCCACGTGCTGTTTGGGCAGTGAAGGTCTGGCATTCAGCCAACATCATCCAAAGAGCTGAAAGGGCCTGAAGAAGCTGGGAGGGTTACGTGCCTACAGACAGGTCTGTTTTGTTAAAACAGGCAGGGCATGCAGTTTACCTTTTGGAGTCAGCATCTGCCAATACAAACTAAACTTTCCAGTGTTCAGTTGGGAATTAGCCCACAGAACCCAGTTTTAAAAGCACTGCTGGATCAGGAGCTAAGGGAGCCCCCGTTCAGCCCCAGACTGCAGGTGTGCAGCAGAAGGGGCTGTTTGCTTCTTAACACACTGCCTGCCCCATGCTGGCTGCTCCCGTTGTACTGCACTCCAGTCACAAGTGTGTTTGAACAGCTCTTTAACCCAACTAAACACCACTGTCTTTGGTGATACCCAGGCACTCTTAAGCAAGGAATGTTAAACTGACATTGGTAAATAAATTTTTTAAGTAAAGGCTCTTGTAAAGGCCAATTATTATCCCAAGCCATTTCGTCAGCTCCGGATGGACATGGCAACCTGTCTCTTCACAAACAGGCGACAGCTAACGCTGCTTCAAGAGATGGAAGACCTATTTGAAAACAGGTTTCTTCGTACCTACCAGGAGGAGTTTTGTTGAAGGGTGTGAGTTTTCTTCCTCTCTTCTTACAGAGAACAGATTTGCCATACATGCTCACTCCAAATGGCTGAGCACACCTGTTGGGGGTGCAGGATACATTTATAACATCTCCTTACATGGCCTCCACTCCCACACCTTCTTAACAGGAAGCAAAACATTGATACCCACTGTCAAATAAAAGCAGTCTATGTAGTTTTCTTCCCTGTGTGCTCCACAATTTCTCAGTGTCTACACTATTAATCCTCACATCACATAACACTCACCCAAAATTCAATGTGCTCTTCTGTAAAAATTAGTACTCCCAGAGCTTTATAGCAAATGAGAGATCACCATATATTGCCTCTACTGGATGATGCTTCAGTAGCTACCAGAAATCTGCATAATGACCTTTCACCACTGCACGTACTGAGCAGGAACCAGTCTGAATGGTGGCATTAGGAGAGACCCATGCACTGTGTTAAAGAGCAGGCAGTATGCACATGGTCCTGTAATTCGTGCTTTTCTTCAAACTTACATTTAAGGCCATCCTGCATGTTTACAACTCTTTATTCAGTCTCTTCCATGATATTTATGAAGTAATTTCTCCATGGGCTATCCTCCAGAAATGCATGGAGAAAGCATTCTCCAAGATAACAGAGCTGCACTAGAGTTGGAAAATTTGCCAAAAAGTCTTATGCACCAGAAAGGGGCCATTTTTCTCTCCCTCTAGGAGAGTAGAAATTCTGTTTGGCAATGAAACAGAAAATTGAAAAATTCAGCCAAAATTAAAATAATTTGTGGCAAAAAAGTAATTCCTTCTAGGAACTATATTTAAGGTTTCTAACATTTAAGAAGAATGTTGCTACACTGTCTTCTGGACTGGGTGATCTAGCAAAGGCTGTGTTCTTTACTCAGTCCTTTCTCTTTCTGTTAAAAAAGACCTGATATGCCAAGGACATAAATACATATTTTACATTACCTTCTGTAGGGGGATTTCTTAGTGAAAAAGAAAAACCAAACTGACTTCTTTATCGAAATTTGAAAATGAGAGTAGATTGAAGGACTATTTTATGGTTTTTGAGAGCAAATGCAAGCTTACTGCTCCCAGGCTTCACGATGAGCAAAAGCTGTATGATAGCTTAGAGCCTGAAAAGTGAGAGTATCACCACCTCTGCACTCAGTTCTCAGCTGCCTGCAAATTTCTTGGAGCCAAACCCTTGTCATAGAGGCAGGACATGGATGGAGAAAGATATTTTTCCCCAGCAGCATAACATACATAGCATAAAACAAACAGAAATGATCAAAGACCACCCCGATGTCCAGCAGGTTCCCCTGGGCCATCTCCTGATGCACCACCAGGCAGCAGGATGGCATCCTCAGGCAGAGGTTGTCATATAGGATGTGGTACAGCTCCAGAGAACGCATTTGAGAGAGCCTGGCAGGAAGCTGAGCTGCTGCTGGAGGAAGGCTTCAAAGAGCATCACTTCTGAGGGTAAGAAATGTTGGGCTCAATGGCTTGGGGCTTTGGATTTCCCAGTGCAGACTTTGCTGAAAACATGCTAGGCTGTATCCTGAGCTGGTGGTCTTGAATCTTGAGCTGGGATCTTGCCTCATACTGGGCAAGGAAGGGGAGTTCCCCAGATGAGGTACTGGTGCATGGTCTAAAGCAGAGCACATTTTATCCTTCTTCTGCTGGACTTGTCCTGCTGCTCCTGCTGTGCAGGAGCCTTGCTAAGGGAGCAGAGCCTTGGTGCTCCCTGCCTTGAGCTGGCAGCCTTTGTGAGACTGGAGCAGAGACCACTGATGGCTACCAAAACCCCAGCAGGTGTCAATGCAGGTGTAGAGATGGGCAACCACCTCTGATACTTTAAGTAATCAGCCTGGCAACCCTACTTCCATTCTCTGGGGCTCTGGGCTTCCCTCCCCATGCACAGAGCAGCCTGTGTTGATGAAAGCAGCTGGTCTGCATGTGTCTGCACCAGCAGAAGCCAGCAGGCTGGTTCTGTTCGAGTCAGGCACTGCCTGCCCTGCAGCCCATGAGCACACGGGCATCCTGGCTCAGCCCCATGTCCTTTCCAGTGGGTGGCTGGTGGCAGGGGTCCCTCTCTGTGGTCCCCATGTCAGGTCAAGACAAACCTGCTCCACCACACCCCACTGGGATTTACAGCCACAGAGAAATGTGACAATAAGCACAGTGGTTGAATTCATTTCTG
>NW_008238346.1:2684701-2718640 GCF_000691975.1 Corvus brachyrhynchos
CCTGCTGGCATGGTAGCACCCTGAGCACAGTAAGGAAAGTGGCACCTAGGGCAGTGTTCTCCCAAAAGCCTCCTCTAAAGGGCTGGACTCCTCCCTGTGTCCTGTTGTCCCCCTTGGAGGCACACAAAGCTGTTGCTCAGCTTGGTTTTACTTTATATGAAATGCAACGAGCAGAAGTAGCAACCCACTTCACAGGCAAGCTGTGAGATCTCCTTAATGAATGTGCACGAAGGACCCAGGGTTTGATAAATGCAAAATTACAAATAAAGAAAACCATGGAGTCTCGGAGCACTGCTAAAGGAAGTCAAGCATGAGATGAAAACACGTTTTAATAGATCCTGACCAAACCTCCCTGTGTTGCAGGCCTGTGAGCAAAATGCAGTCTGCCTCATGCCATGTGTGAGGAGATTTGGAAAACCAATTAAAACTGTAAGTAAAGTCTGGAAATTTAAACTTCCTTTTTTTTGGCGTGAGATTTTTAGGCTGTCTAATCCTAGGCACATCTGAGCTGTACAGCACCTGTGCTGTGCTGAGGTTTGGCGATCTAGTGCTGATATCCTGGGTGGTAGCATAAAATATTCACAAAGACAAATGTGAACTGAAGCTGTACAGGCTCCCTCTACCAGCTGTGTGGACAAAAAGAAAAAAAAAACAAAAAAACCCACCCAGTTAAACGAAATGTGGCAAGCAATCAGAAGTGCCTCCTCATATGTGAGTTAGTCTGTGTGCTTTAAAAGCCAAATTATCAGGGTTTTGTGAACAATGTTCTCCTGACAAGTCAGGTGAATTTTATTCCTTGCTTTCAGTTGCTCCAGTGAATTTTATGCAGCTCTCCAGAGAGGCTCAGGCTTAGAGAGCTTCATCCCAAAATGTCATCTTTTTTGTCTTTGTTGCATCCCTCTCCTTGTCAAACTTCACTGCTCCAGTCCCCAGCTCTTTTAAGTGGGCCTTTCCTGTTCATTTTTGTGCTTTAGCAGCTGTAGGCAGCCAAAAGTTTTTCTTCCTGTCAGACCTGAAACACTCATGAAGTTAAACTGCTTCCCTTTGACAAAAGAAGAGGGGCATGGAGACTTGGAAATCTCCTGAAAGGAGAGAATAAACTGGCAGGATGGGTCTGTGAGAGGCTGATGCTATGGGTGTCTGTGGGTTAAGATGTCCCTCCAGATGAGCATCCCTCACAGTGCCTCTGAAGGAGGTGCCACGATTTCCTATAACAGGTAGGGTTTGGACAACAGTGGAAGAACAAGCACTAGAGAAGAGAGAGTGTGGGATCTGGTCTGTTTGGGGTTTTTTGTTGGTTTTGTTCCCCATGATCCCATAACATATAGGATTTGCGGCCCAAAATAGAGGCTAACGGAGCAGAAGTCTTTCCAGGCACTGCTGGATGTGTCTCCTTGACCAGGGTAGGCATAGCAGGGGCTCAGATTGGTCTGCCTCAACATATTTGCCCTTCAGGGCAGGTTTGTTTACCACTGCTCTCTCCTGGCTTCTCCAGAGAACCACAGCATTAATTAATGCCATGTGGAATGCTGGGGACACCTGCCCCTGGTCTGTGGGGACCCAGTGACCCTGCAGTGGCAGGAGGTGTTGGCTGCTCCAGCCCAGGGAGGACTCGAATGACTGACCCAGAAGCAAACAACTCAGTATCCTGTTACTAATCCAGCATCCAGATTGATCCCCATCTCGCCCCTCTTTTTAATTTTTTTCCTTTAAAGGGCATTTGCTGCACCAGCTGCCAGAAGATCTCAATTGCATCATGTCAGCAGATCCATCTCAGCCTGGTGTTTTATGCTAGGGAAGGTTGGGCTTAACTCTTCCATTAAACAATTAAAGCCATGCACACCAAACTCGAAACAGCCTCTCTTGGAGGAGAACAATAAATATTGATGATTTGAGGCAAGCCTGGCTTTTATGATGTTTGATGACAACTGGTATCACTTACAAAAATTGCATCATAAAGAAAAAGCAATGAAATTGCATGTCATCAGACATCACTAAATGTCAGAAGAAATATGTTTATCCTTTGTTTTCAGATCCAAATTCAGTTTTAACATTTAAATGAAATCTAGGACTGTTTTGATATTTATCAGGCACCATTACAAATAGTCCTGGGATATTTTTGTTTGCTAACTTGGTCATTGCCAAGGGTGGTGTGTTGTTTACGTTCCTGTCCTTTCAAGCCAACTTATGCTTCGTAGAGCATCCTCTGAATTGAAACATCCCCTTCCTCTTTACCCCACCCACTTATTTTAGTCTGTTCTCATCCTCTGGAGGATTGATGGACTGGCAGCTTGCTGAAAACCTCAGGGTAATCAATGGCAATACTGGGCCTGGGGTGAGATTCACAGAGGTCTGGTATTAACAATAAGTCATGGATTTATTGAAGATACTTGGAGATATAAACACTTTGTCTCCGTTTTTTCCTAAGCTAAATAAAATTAGGACTGTCTGGGCCATTGCACCACAGGTCTGTGGTTCAAACAAAACAAGCCCTCCCTCTGGACGTGAACCTCAAGATCCTATATATAGCCAAGGATGCTAAAATAAATGCTATTATTAAGCAATGTTAGAATTTTCAGCTATTCTGAGTGCTTTAATATCTATTGCTATATACATAAAAAAAAAAGCCAACAAAAACACACAGAGAAGCCTTAAAATACATGTCTTAGTATAGAGGTCCTTTTGCTGGTCAGATTCTAAAAATTCTTTCTTGTCTTTGCACAAAGTGGTAGATCACATGAGAAACCTGGCCTGGGGTTCATTACTATGTTTGTCAAGTTTCACTTTTGATAATTGGGACAAATGTAAAAAAGTTACAATTTGGGGAGGAATAGGTAGAAGAAAGTAGAAATGGCACTCAGCAAGCATCTGGGAGGGTACAAATGTAATTTCTCTTTGAAACAGCACACAACAGCATTCAGCACCTTTTACAGCAACCTACATCTCCACGGTGTCTGAAACCAGTGAGCTCTTTGAGCAGAAGAGCTTTGCCACTGCTTTCATTGTTAATAATGTCCCCTGATGTCTAACGCAGGGAGAAAAAATATGCTCAAGTTTTTTGACTCAACCATAGTAGATGAATGTGTTCCCATTCTCCTGCAGCCCGTACACAAAAGGTGCAGCTGCCTCATGTGCATCTCCAAGGTAAACTCTGCACAGAACTTCAGTGTCTTCTCAGACATCACCCAGAACTTTGGAATGAAGCATTTGGAAGATTGGGTAAAGCCTGCCCTGTACCTTTACTGCAAGTTGAGCCCCCTGAAGATTTCAGTTTTTCTTTTAGAAAGCTGCTAGAAGGGGTCGGAGGAGTTGTTTTTGACTCTGGGGGATCTAAACCAAATTAAACTATGCAAAAAGTACATTTCTGGAACAATTTTGCTGTAAAAGTTTCAGTCAAGTTTTACTTGTTTAGTTTTTGGCTCATCCCTGATGAGCCAAAAGAGGAAGGGGGAAATGTATTTCTTTTTTTCCCTCCTGTATGCTTCACAGGCTGCCAGTTCATCCAAGCTGAATAATCATTGCTGGGTGTTAGGTCTCAGATTTTCTGATGATTTTAAAGCAAGACAGGGGCAGCTGCAGCTGTTTTACACTGAGGAATTTCAAAGAATCATCATATGCTTTTTCTTGTAGTTGAAATGCTTCAAATATTCATGTTCCTAAAGTAAGCTGAATTTACACACATCTATATGTATATATAAACAAACACATACTAAGGCTCGAAGTCTGCTGGGGAAAAAAAAAAGTAGCAGTTGAAGCAGGAATACATCTAAGTTATTCTGGGAGACTATGAGAGCATCAAGAAGTAAATACAGCCTATAAAAAAAAACAAACCACAAAAAAAAAATCAAGCATTCATAAGGACTGGAAGACATTCCATGGGTTTTGCTCATTTGCATGTCAATGCCACAATGCCATGCCAGCTTGGAGCTGCTTCAGAGCAGCACTGCTGTCTGAGCCCAAGAGAACAATGTTAGAGGTCAGAGCAGCACATTTGTAGGTTCACTGATTTCTTTTCAGTGTGCTCGGGAAAACAAAACAAAAGTGGAGAAACAGGATCTGTATCCTACGTGGTGATTTGTCACTGACCTTTTAGGTCTTCAGCACAAGCACGGTGGCTGGTTTTCCTTTACACTGCACAACGTACTGGAAGGAAAAACCCTGGAATTCCACTGGGGGCTCTAATGCAGCTTCACAGTCAGCACAGCACCCATCTAGGTATGCTTTCACTATCAGCTTTTCCATGCCTGAACTGAAGGTCAGGGTTTCTTCAGCTGAAATAGGAGCAGTCAGCTTTAATTATTACTCTGTCAACTTCTCTAAAGCCTTCTATTTGAATGTTCCAGGGCATTTTGTAGATGTTAAGGGGTAAATTTGGCTCTGTTACACATACAGACCTTTCTGAAAGGATGCTGTATTTGTGGCTCTGATTTGAAACAATTAATGGAATTTCATACTATCACATCATCATGCTCTTAGGAGGAGCCTCCAGTTTCTGTGTGACATAGAAAGCAAACTTTACCGATATGTGGGGTAAGAATGGAAAAATACTGAGTGTGAGGATGGGAAGGGTAAACAAGCCTGGCAAGAAGCTCCTGCTTCAGTAGTTTACAGGTGAAGTGTTCCTCTGAAATGCTTGCTGCACCTTATTGGTACTACAAAGGACTCCCATATCTTTCCTTAGCACTTGCCACTGGTTTGTGATCTCAGCCGTGAATTTTGTGGTTCATGCTTTCAGCTGGTTATGGTTCTCTTCAGGCTTAACTCTGGACTTCTGCCTTCATGAGATGGTTACGAATTTAGAAGTTGCAAGTCCAGGACTCAATTTTCATTTTGGAGACAGCTCCAAGTTGTTTCACCAGATTACTGCTTAAACAAGTCTATCTGTTGTCACATGATAAACACAAATAGCTGCTATGGATTAGACCTCCAGCTACAGCTACAACTGGTTTATTTTTTATTTTCTTAAATGTCTGGGAACTTATGCTAGGACCCCACCATGCTGTGGTACGAAAGCAAGAACAAGACACCTGTGGAGGAATCCAGAATCTCTAAACAAACTAAAAATAAATCCTGCAGCTGGGGGATACCAAGAGGAAAAGGAAGAGCTGCCAATATATGCAGCATTTTTTAGCCTATCATTATGTGCCAGTTTTAGCTTGTCAACCATTGCTGGCAGTGGCCAGAGAATGTGAGAGATTTTCATTAATTACCATTTCCCTGCCAAGGTAGATAACCAGAACTTTCTTCCACCTCATTGATGTGAAATGTGACTTTTCTTTCTTTTTTCTCAGTTACAAAACTTCCAATTATCTTTGGAAACAGGAACTTTCACCAGGCCTTAAGCCTACAATTTTTTTCCTGGATTGAAGTTTTGTCTCATTGATTTAAGTTCTGTTTTACACTTGCTTGCACCTTCTCATACACTGAATGCTGATCAGCCTTTCTGTAGTTTCAGCTGTTCTTAGATGATGGTAAAACCTTCTCTTCTCTGCACTAGATTTTTTTTTTTTCAGAAGACAGTAAAAAAAACCCAAACTTTCCTTCCTTTGTCTTGGCCATGGGATATGTGGGCAGACACCTGGATTGAAAGGGAGCAAAAATATCCATTTGGGGAAGATCACATTGTGTTAATAATGAGGCAGAGTTTGTGGGACTAAACCAGCTAGAAAGATGGTGAAAGTGGAAATATTGGTAGTCTCCTGTATAAATGGTGAACTTTACCTTCCATGCTCTAGCCATAATTATTAAAGTATCTAAGCAAGGGCTACAAGAAGAGGCAATGCCATTTGGCTTAATATAAGGTAACTTCTTCCTTACTGCTTCTGTCTTGCTTGTATTTTTAGACCAGCAGGACTACAATGATGTTAATCTTTTGTCATTAGCAAGACTTTAATTTTTTTGTTCATTAACTAGCAGGTGATTTTGGAGGCTACAGGGTTTTTGCTCAGATTTGCTCCAATATTCAGTGGTTAATTTTTTTCTCCTTACATGGAATATTTAGTCATGGTTGAACAAATAATGGATGAGTGAGTTTGAGAAAAGGGAAAGCTGATTTAAACCATTGATTCAAAACTGTTGGTATATTCAGAATTCATTTTGTTTAATGTTTCTGTTAACTTAAGCAATTGTATTTCCAGCACAAAAGGCAAAAATGGTGGAGTCTTCCATAGCAATGTGCTGAGCCACTCCATCACTTTCTCTAATGCCAGACCAATAGTTTTTCTCTCTTTAAAGGATAACACCTGCTCTGCCCACAGCCTTAAGGCTCACTTTCTGAAATAATCACTGAAGTTCTGTGTCTTAGGCTCTGACTTAAAATAATTCACTTTCTGTATTAGCACAGATCAGCCCATGTTTCACAACTTTTGGCAATCTGCCCCGGAAATCAGAAGTGTTTAGAACCAAATGGGTCTATCTCAATGGTGGGTAGACAGTGTTTAGAGAAAAGGTTTTTGATGGCAAAATAATGTTATTATCCAGCTTTCCATCAATTATTCTAAATATATCTAGTTTCTTCATATGTTCCACAGAGTACCAGTGGTCTAGTTTGATTTCTTTTCTTATCTTAATCACCTGGGCACTGGCACTTATGAAAAAAAAATCTTTAAGATTGGATGTAGTGGAAATAAAATTTTAAGAAGTAGTAGCCTTGGCATGTTTCTCTCATGTCTCCTTTATGTTATTCAAGGCAGTTCTTCAGCTTCGATTTGTTTTACCTGCAGCTTTACCTTTCTAGTTTCTTATTAAATAAAATCTGATTCATACAGGAAGCATTTATATCCAAGCTATGACACCATGAAACATACATGTAAGCTCCTGATTAAGTTCCTACCTGATGAGATGCCCAGACTGACCATTTTGTACCTGTTGAGATCCAAAATACTATTTCCATTCTTCATATTATGTTCCTGTTTCTCAGTGAGAATCTGGTCACCCCTTCAGGTCATTTTTGCAGGCAGATTGAATCTCTGCTCTTATCCCTTCATCCTGAGGGACCTAAATCTTCACTAATTCTGCCTTGGGACCTTGAAGCATTTTGCTTTTTCTGTCCTTCAGGCTGTACCACAAAGAAAATGAACCAGGCTTGATCTTGTAACTCGCTGTCAACATCTCTGAAAGTCTGTGAAGAACTCTGCTAATTGTGCTTATGTGTTTTCTTCCCCATGATCATGTTCAGCTGTCTAGCTGAACTCTAGGAATAGTCAAGCCTCATTAACTAATCATACCTTTGTTGAAAAAATTGGGTCTGACATCTTCATGGACATAAATGCCCTCTAGTGACTGGTGATCACTGTGAGGAGCTGTTTTTTGGGTACAGCCTGTGTGTTATTTGATAAACATCTTGTATGTCTGTCTTGAAGCATTACTTAGCTGGACTGTTGGCCAGCTGGTCTGTTATGGGAAACTTTAATGAAGTTTGGATTTTTTTGAGAAAACACTCACCCTTTAACTCTGCATTTAGGTTGAAGATACTATATGTGAGAAACCCCTCTGACACTGCTGCGTTTGCTCAGCTTTTCCTTCTCTCTTTTTTTTCAGATAACATGAGCAGATGATAGCTGTCACTTTTCCCTAACAACCCTCAGTGCCATGTTTTCCCCCAGTCTGGAGCAGCACC
Organism: Corvus brachyrhynchos; assembly: GCF_000691975.1. Lineage (NCBI taxonomy): Eukaryota > Metazoa > Chordata > Aves > Passeriformes > Corvidae > Corvus > Corvus brachyrhynchos. Next base: position 2,692,320 of record NW_008238346.1, read on the forward strand.
TCTGCAACCAGTCTAATTGTGCTTCCAATTGTGTTTCTCCACAACTGGAGTAACCTTGTTCTCCTTAATGAGCAGGAGAACTGGGAACAGGAGGATTGGGACTGCTTGGTTCTGTTCCCAGCCCTTACTGTGAGATAACTTGTACAAGTAGATCTTTAATTTTTTAATGCTTTTTTTTCTTAAACCTCTTGGGTCCCTAATTCCTGGTTTCTGCTTCTGTTCGCTGGGGTTCAGAGATCCAAGGAGCACTCTTGCAGAGAAAGAACAAGACACCCATTGCCTTTGCTTTTTAGCATGATAGTGCCAACCCCTCTGGAGAAGACCCTACCACTGCTGCTCATTGACCCATGGATGGATGGGTCTGCTCCCAGTCCATGCTTTCACTAGCGGAGACAAAGCCCTTTGAAGCTGCACTTAACCACAGCCTCGAATCTAGACCTCATCCAAGTTGTCATCAGACCAAGAGATGTCTTTCATCCACTTGACTGGGAGATACAGGTCTTGCCTGTTGGCAAAAGGTGTGAAGGCCACAAGTGGCACGATTTGTGAACTTGAACCAGGCGCCCAGGCCACGCAGCGCTGGCTGTCCTCTTCCCGGCCACTGATCGCCCGGCTTGGACCTGCTATGCATCCTGCAAACCCTCTTTCGTGTTCCAAGGTGGGTTCACCCGACTCCTGGAAGTCCTCCTTCCCTGCTCCCAGCTCATCCTTATCTTTCTGTCTGTGCAGGCTTTCTGGGCCGCTGGCTCTGTGCTGCTGGCAGCCCCGCCAGGTCCGGCGCAGCGCTGCTGATTTGCATGTGAGTGCATCGCTGCCAGCCAAGCTGCTGCTCGGCTGCCTGCACTGACCCTGCTCGCGTTGGCTTGGATTTTGTTCCTTTTAATGCTGCTAATCCCCAAATCTTATGTAGGACGAATACAGGACAGCTAAAGAATGATTCTTTTTTTGGCGAGAGAGCCTTGCAAACCTCTGTAGTCAGCATGTGAATGCTGTCTGGGGAGGGGGGAAAACAGCTCATCTTGGCTGTGTCTCAGGGTGGCTGAAGGTTTCACATTAGTCTGGGCTGATTTGTTTGGAGTTCTTTCTCACTAGGGTGCTTGCAATATCTGCTATACAAACATACTTTCATGCACATGTGTTATTTTCCATGTTGTTCTTAAAAGGATTTCCCGTTGCCATTCATATTTCTGGCCCTTTTGGGTGTCATTACCTTCTGCCATGATAATTAAACCAAAAAGGGAGAGGGGGAAAATAACCATACAAATAAAAACTACAGACTTGTCATATGTGACAAAGGCATCAATGTTAAAACAGAGGTTTTCGATACCATGACTGCTTCCTTGTTATACCTAGCTAAGGGAAAATGCAACTGATGTTGTGTTTTTTAGTGATTAAGTGGTTAATGATTTAATGAACTAAAAAAAATCTCATTTGTTGCATCCCTTGGACTCAGAAAAAACCTCAAAGAGCTGATTTTCTGTGTACCTCAGTCCAATATTGCTACCTGCTGGGATATGAACACAATCTCTAAATAAATTGCAAGTGGCCTTGGGCAAATGGAAGAGTTTCGCTTTGATCTTGCTAGAGAGAATGAACTCAAATGTTCAATCAATCAAATTCATAACTTCTAGCTACAATCGGGCTGACAACAGCCTATTATTTATTTTTAAAATCATATATTTCATTATTGCAAAACACACAGTCTCTCGTGGGGGGAAAAGCCTAAATTATTGATAAGCCTTGTATGTGACTGAGTTTGTTGGTTTTGACATGCTTGTCACTAACTATTGTCAGGAAGAATTTACTAAGATGTTTAGTCTGAAAAGTTGGCCAGGAATGTGTGTTGTGCCACATTTAAACTGGGTAGAGAAAACTTTAATAGCTTCTTTCTTCTTGAATTCCTAGTTGGTAAAGACAGCTGAAGGCAGACTGGGCTTTCTAGTGTGAAAACAATGCGTTAGAACAAGCGCCTTTTGTTTTAATTGCTGCAAACCAGATGATTCAGGCTCTGAAATTATCCATGAGTTGGGGATATGAAACTTTAACTTGATTTGTGTATTTCTGGAAATAGCAATTCTCTGTCTGCAGAATATTTATGCATACAGAAAAGGGAGAACAATTAACCCCACACCTCAAGAGTCTGTTTTCACTAGTGTTTGCCAAAAGCATCTGAAGAGTGGGTAAGGGAAGAATGTATCAGGGAAGTCTGTAGGGAGACTTCTCATAGTCATCCTATTATACAAAAGCATTTCTAGAGATGTTATAATGAGTAATTTCTCCAGCCCAGCTGGAGTTTGTGAGGAGGCTGTCCAGACACCTGGATGCAGCTCCCACACGGTTCAGGGGACCCCATGACTGACCTACTGCCCTGTGCCTGATGCTGGATAGTTTTTGTTGAAGAACCACCACCTCTTCACTCCCCTATTGCTATTCATGTGACCCTTATGGGCCTTACATGTCTGTAAATTAATAATACTTCCTTCTTGCTGATACAACTCTGGAGCAGATCGAGGGACACAGATGAGTAATACTGCCCTGCTTTTGCTGGGGAGAAAGTCAGGAATGGCTCCTCCAACCCCACAGCCTGGGTTCAAGCCCACAACTTTTAGTTCTGCTGTTCTACTCTTTACTGTGGGGATTTTTCATCATCCTAAGAAGTGCAGGCTGAAATTGTTCCCTCTGATCTGCAACAGACATCCTTTGGATTGGTTGCTTACTCTGCATCAGCTCCTCAAATACAAATTTGGTGCATAAAAATGGTAGAGAATACACAGAGAAATGACAAATGAGATCAAGTTTTTTATGCATAATTCCTGTGCTCTAAAGTCCTAGATAAGTAAGGATCTAATAAGAAGTCCTAGATAATAAGAACCTAATTAATAGATTCTATTCTATTATATATATATATGCATAAAATTTTATATTTCTAGCTCAGTAAAATGGAGTCTGTATTTGTAACAGGATTTTTTTGAGCAAGACTGTTGAAAAAAATAAATGGCTGAGGTTGAGATGGGGTACTAAAATACAGGTACTTCATTTCAAGTGTAACTTAAGGGTTAAATTCTGATCCATAAGTATAATATAAGTAAAAATCTGCAGAATTGTGTAAAACTCGAATGTGTCACACAGTTGTAGGGCTTGGTAGAGAATTCTGAAGATGATTTTAATGGGAAGGTGATGGTATTACAAAATCAAAATGACTGAAATAAACCTTGCTTTTCTACTAAATGTTGGCTCTCTCTGCAGAGTCTAAATATGTCATTTTATTTCACCTTAGTATAACACTGTTCTATTTTTCTTTTGATTTTGGCACAGCTTGATTCAAAATGAAATATTTCAGGTCACCGAAAGAAGAAAAATTAAATGTTGACATAATCCCAAAAATGTTCTGTTAGTCAGATATTGAAATTTTCTTTTTAATACTTCTGGCTGCGCTTGTTCCCAAACAATTTGTTCCATGAACTTTTGGATGATATTTCATAATTTTCTATTGACTTCACAGCAGTGAAGTATCCCATGGGTTACAAGTTCCATGAGAAGGTAGTGGAAAAGCTGAGCAAGAGGACTGATTGAACCAAACTTTAACAATCTGAAAGCTGTGAATCTCACCCAAGGTCTTCCAGGGTGCCTCTGCAGACCCTGCACAGACGGGCCCTTCCAGGAGATGGTTTGCCTTGTGCTGAAGCAGTTGAACCTGTACTACCTTTCTCCACAGGAATGGAGGTTACTGTTAGGAGTACTATTTGCATTTTTGACATCTTTCTTCATTTCCTTGTTTTAGCTGCCATTGTTTAACAGTTGGTCAGAAACAACAGTGCAAAAAATCTCCAAACCTTTCCAGATCCCTCTGTTCAGGTGTGCCAGAAACAGCACCGTAGGAGCAACAGGCAGCTCTAATAAATCTAGATGGCTTTGGGAGCTTCCCTTCCTGGTGCTTGCTTGGCAGCTCTGAGCACAAACTCACACCATTTGCCTGGTTTATGTCACATACAGTTGTCCTATTTGCACCTAGGCTTGGGTCCAGACCGTGAATGCCTTTTAAGTCCCACGCCAATTCGCACTTGTTGCAAATCCTGGAAAATTAAGCCTTTCTTTAGGCTTTACTCCTGTGGCATCATTGTACCATGTAATTACAGACTGTAATGTTATTTTATTATGAAGGTTTAGCAAGATGAGCAGTTTGGGACACACTTAATGCCTAACATGCAGTTCGACTTGGCTTTGATTTCCGTTATGAGATTTATTATCACAGGGAATACACACTTCACTTGACACTGCTGTGTGCCTGTCTAAGCTGAGTACATAGACTTTTTTAAAACTAGAAAGGTTTATTTGTTCTTTTTAATGTCTGGGACTAAACTTTTGGATGGAAGGAATGTGTTGCCTAAATATAATGTGATCCTTTCAGGTATACAGTGGGACAGAATAATTTGCTTTATATCTGTTTTTGTCTGAGAGATATTTCAAAGATCTTTCCTGCCCAGGTTTCCTTTGGGCTCTAAGCGACTGTTGTCTGTTTTCAGAAGTTCACAAGTCTATCAAAATGTACAAATCATATCTCTTCCCTCTTAGCACACACACAGGCTCAGATCATTGTGGGGAGACAGTGCCAGTGTTGTGTACTTTGCCAGATGCTTAGCTGCTGTGATAATGAGGGTTATTAAGGAAACAGGGATATTAGCTGCTGCAATCCATGATAGTGGGGGACTGTGCCTGATGACTCGGAAAGGTCTCCTCAGCTGCTGTGTTCTTGTGTTTAAGAAAGGTGGTGTTTGTTACCTGCCAAGCAGCCTCTGATTTACAGTCTCAAAGCACCGTGAAGTGTCAACACCAAATTAATTTCTTTGTGTGTCGGTTGTGATCTCAGACAGTCCCTTCTGATACTTGGTGGTTATGGAAGAGTGGTAAATTCAGCTCTGAGGTTGTTTTGGTTTTTTGGCTCAAGTGAACATCAGAGGAAATCCTTCCCTTTTTACTCAACTGTGCTATTGAGAAGAGCAGAGAAATGGCTCGGCTATGTAGCTGGAGTCAGTTGGAAGTGTTTTCAAAGGAAAAACAGCACTTGAAAACTGGATTGTCCTGTGATTTCTCTTAACCAGGTATATTTTGCTGTTAACTGTAATCATGTAATCCCAAGCAAGCCACATACCATCTGTTTATCAGCTGATCCGCTTGGAAATGAACACGCAGCAGGTAATTCTGCTGCTGTAGGTGGCTCAGCCATGAGAGCTCCGGAGACAATCGTTATCAATCGCTTCTGTCTGAATTAAGATACCCTCTGCTCCAGTTCACAAGAAGAGCAGACGCTGAAAGTTAGCTACACGTGCCTGGACGGGGGACCATTAGCACAGGTTTGTCACACAGGACAGGATCCTGTTGCCATTTTGGGTGTCAGAAGTTATTCATTGACTTCAGCAGCCACAGAGTGTTGGCCATGGCTTGGAGCACAAGCAGCAAGAGTTTTTTATGAAGACGTCTGGTAGCAAAGCACACCTACTGCCTTCAGGTTTGGGGAACAAGACAGTTGGACATTTTTCCAGTGAACTTGTGCATGTTATTGCCTCACCATGTGTTGGTTTTACTTTCCCATTCTGGTAATTTATCACAGTATTTCATGACTTTGAAACCTGGAGCTCAAGGATACCTTTTTGCCCAGGCAAGCAATTGTGTGCTTTACACATACTCCATACATGGGCACTTCTGAAGGAACCAAAAGTGCCATCTGATTGTTTCCTTCTGGACTTTGCATATGAGGCTCCCCAATTGCATATTGACATGTTAACACACCAAAAATAAAAACCTGTCTTTGGAAAGTGGAAACCATATAGACACCCTGATGCTTTCTCCATATGAAAAGTGGAAGTAAATAAACCAGGCAGTATAGGATGGTTCAGTTCCTTGTCCTTGCTGTGAAAACTTTTCTGATCTAATTTCCTCAGGTTCTTGGGACTCTGCTCATCTGTTTCATGTGCTTTATCAACATTTAATTATAGGCAATTATCTGTTTTCTCAAAAATATAATTATTGATGCATTTAATATCCACCCTTATAAAAGCCTGGCCAAAATAAACTAGGGAAATAGAGTTTTATCTCTGAAGAGAAGCTTCTAGCTTCATTCTAGCAGTGTAGTTGGAATGAGACTCTGTGAACTAACAAAGGGACAAAAATGAAGCAAGAGGATGATAATCAGTACATGTGGGCTGGAAGAAAGGCCCACATGCCAGGTTTGGATGGCAGCTGGCCCGGGCTGGCATAAAGCAGTGGGTGATTCTGGGTGCCCAGGTTCCCAGCAGAGCTCCAGCTACCCCTGCCTGTGACTGCATGGGCAGTGCTGGGCTCCAGACTCTACCTGCTCAGAGCATTTCCAGCTCCAGCACTTGTCATTATTCTGGTTTTGATGCACACAAGAATTCAGGTGTGATATCTCATGCTGGTCCATGAAGCTCCCCAGGAGATCTTACTGTGCAGCACCATTGGTAGTGCTGGTGGGTTTCCCAATGTTGAGTTGAACACCTTGGGTTTTCCACACTGTGGCATTGTTTGGAGGTGTCCCGCTCCCAGGGAGAGCAGCAACAAAGCACAGCACCACTCACCAGTGTCCATCCTGATCCTGGTGCTCAGCTTAGTGTCTATCCACCAGTTTTAGATTCGCTATACTGGTGGGGGGCATGATTTCACAGGGGCAGTGGAAAAGATTTGACTTCATGATTGACTTTCCTAGAATGACAATTGTTGATGGCCAATTTCTGTTGGTCTCATTGTGTTATTTTAGTTGAACTTCTTAAACCATAAAGTGCTTATATTCCCATTTTTATCCTCGTGGTAGCACAAACTGCAACTCATCTTCTGGATATGAGATGTGGTTATCTACAAATGCATGGGAGAGAGTGGATTATGCAAATATGCTTATTGCTCTGTTATGGTGCTGGTGGTGTTTGTTTATGCTTGTTTTGTCTTTGGTTTATTTTTAATTTGAGCTCATTAACACTTGAGGCAATATGTATTTTTCCTGCAATCTGAAGACAAAATCATAGGAAAGAAGATTGTTGCCACCTCTATTATGCCTGGGCTGAGGCATAAAGACAAAGAGGCTGCACATTGTTGACCAAGCCTCTCTTAAATCCCCCAAGCTCCCCCTGTGTCAGTCCTTGTTTTCTCACTCCTGAGCTGGAAGTATCAACCAGGAGCAAACATACGATATTTTTGTAGTTGTTTCCTTAGAAATTAGGCAGTTTTTCTGCTACACCTTAATTGCATATGTGGCAGATCCCATCATGAGTCATTCTGACAAAAAGGCCAGGGAACGTTAATATTTTTGTTTACAGTGTGGTAAACAGATGGTTTTTTCAGTGTAGAGATAAGACTACATTAAATATGATTTTATAAATAGAGGCTCTCACAGCTCAGCTCCTCTCGGGACTGCTCTGATTTGCTTGTTGGATGATTATAATGGGTTTTTAATTACACCTGTTAGCCAAGGTGTATATCAGAACTAAATTACAAAGCACCTTACAGTCAAGATTTTGCAATGTACAATGAGCTGCAAAAGGCTTTTTGTCCATAAGGACAAAGAAATGATTTTTCACATTATTAAAATTACAGAAGCTTTCCGGGCAAACAAAGTGATAACACAGTAGATTAAGACAGACAAACTTTTCTTTGTTTATTTTTATTATTTGTTTATTTTGGAAGGTGCTTAGTAATTACTCCCAGCAATTTTAACTCCTTGTGAGCAGCTGACTAATCCTCTGGTGGTTTTTATACTTGGTGAAGCTTTCAGCAGGTTATTTTGTCTTGGTTTGGTTCCCAACATTTTTTTTTCCCATAAGAATGAAGAAGGCCAGTCTTGACATTAAAACAAAGAAAAATACCCTACAAACAAAAAAAATCCTGCTCAAAACTAAAAGGCTTGTGTTTAGAAGAATGAGGACAAATTATTTTCATCCTTGAAAGAAAAACATTTGAAACAGTTCAATCTTTTCTGAGTCATCTGCAGCTGTCCCTTAGGCTGAGAGGTACCTCTAGCTGCCATGAGTAGTTGGACAACTGGAATCATAAAGGAGTGGCTATTTTGGTCATATATAATACTCTGTGAAGTTACAGGAGCACAATAATTCCATATAAACACATGATTGAGGTAATATTTAGAACAGGCTTGCTTAGTGCAGGCTCTCAAATACATTATTTCAACCATAAATGGCAGCCTGATCCAAGTCCTGCTGAGGCCAGTGGAAATAGGCCCAGTTTCAAAGTTTTGGTTTTGATTATGACTAGACCCAATATCTTTTGAATTTGCCTGAAACACAGGGTGAAGTTTTTGAAAGTACTAATGTGAATTAGGCTTCCAGCTGCAGAAGGCCATTGAAATGTTTTTGAACATTTTATCTGTGTTCTGGTGTGCTTTTTAGCCAGGAGTTGTTGTGTGTTTCCATCCATCGAAGCACATGATGGTTTGAACATCAGATCATCTGGGAAGGCCAGAAGGGATGTGCTTTGCAGGGCTGCCATTTGTGGGAGCATGCACAGAGGGAGGTTGATGGATTTGCTTGGACACCCAATTATTTAGGTCTTAACCCAGCAAAATGCGGGTCTCAGCCAACCTACAAGTTTTTTTAGAGCATGGCAGCTGCTGAATTCCAGACTTTCTCAAGGAGAGACTAAGGAGAGCCCACCAGTGGTGTCTCAGAGACATCCAGATATGTTTGAAAAAGCCCTGTATGCACTGAGGAACTAGATTGTTGGATGATTATAAGATCCCTGTTGCATATCCTTTTTTTAATAAGTTTTTCCAGGGTCATAGTGCATCAATGAAGCCACCATTCACCTGCCATATTTGTTTTTCACCTTCCAGCAGCGTTCCTGTGTGTGCCAGCATGCAGGGACACTGCTGGTCATGGGAATGACACAAGCTGTGGTACCTGGGAGCCCAGCTGCGCTGCTCCAATCACTTGTGTGTTTGAAGAGTGTGAAATGGAGTTCAACTAACCTGTCTTGACTCCTGGCTAGAAAGCACACCAGAACATGGATAAAATGTTTGGCCTATCCTAGTTCACCGTGGAAGTGTGTCTTTTTCTCTGTCTTTCAGAAGAATGTTTTTTGACTTATCGGTGGTCTTAGTAAATTGATTACAATAATTATGTAATAATCTCGAAATATCTCTGAATGGCACAAGATCAGATGCTTCCACAGTTTGTCTCTTAAATGCAGAAGTCTGCTCAGACAAGATGCTTGTCCTGTTAGAGTGTAAAAAGACACATTTTTTTGCCAGCTTTGTTGTTAACCACGTGTATAATGCTGACCCCAGCTGTTTGCCCCTTCAGCAGCTCAGCACTGCCTGGTGAAAAGAACAAGCAATCTCTTTTACCCACATGTTTTGAGAAGCGGAGGGGTTGTTTCTTTACAAAATTTTGGGAAACTAAAAACTCTTCCGTAAAGAAAGAAGGGTGGATGTCAAATGGAAGCATGGTGAAATGGTCACCTATAGATACCGTTGCTGAAAAGCTGTACAGTGCAAGGACATTAGTCAGGCATATGAAGGGAAAAAGTGAAAAAAGCAAAGCTGATTGCCATCTTTACCCTGCCTTGGTGAACTTACCCACAGGGCAGCCTTCCCTGTTGAGTTTATTGCCCATAAATGTGCACATGCACTAGGCAGGCAGTATCTCTATTCTTGCCTCATATATCTTTCAGAGAATGAACTTGCTGTGTTTCTGAAGGTATTGCTTAATGGCCAAGGGGTAAATGGACCACTTGAGATAAGCTATATTTGAAGGAGCCTGTAGGCATGTTGTTCATGAACTTTAATTTTTCCCTGAGCGGAACTGGAAGAGAATAAGCTGAATGTTGAAAGGTGGTGATGGAAAAGTAACACAAAAACAAGGGGTAAGAGGAAATCCAGGGCATAAGAAATTTAGAAGAGATGAGTGGATGGAAAAATGGAAGAAATTGAAAGGGAGAGAAAAAGGCATAGTGAAGCAGCTGGTACTAAGTGATTGGTTCTGGGATGAGCCTCCAGAGAATATTTTATTAGCTGTCCTGCTCCAATTATGCAGAGAGCAACTGACAGTAGTTATTGGCTTGGACACTCTTTTCAGGCACTGGTTTCACCCAATACAAGTGCTAATGCTGGTTTGGATGAAGCATTTTAGAGTTCCATAGAGAAAAATGGAATGCGATCCCCCTAGGCTCTAATCTGGCAGTGAACAGTGGTGTTGTCCATTGTGCTGATTCCGATTCCAGTGAAATTCAGAGGGTTCACTCCTACGGGGTGTCATCAAACTCCAGCAGGAGCTCCTTTTAGCACTAGGTCAAAGGCTGACAAAAAGAGAGGCTAGCTATGCTTCCATGGTGACCTTCTCTTTTGGAACTGCCAAAATAGTGGCTGAATCATGTTTGGTTTAGATGTGGCCCAACAGAGTTGGTTGCAAACGTCAGTCTAGTTGGGTTGGGGAGTAATACTTATGATTATACACAGTTCTTGATAGGACCATGAAGAGTATAGAAGGCCAGATCTGCAACAGGTATGAATTTCCTACACAAAAATCTCTTTTGTTCCATTGAACCGAATAGTTCTTTCACTTGGTCAGTGTCTGCCACCTCTTGCTGGATGTTGACAGTCAGGACTCTTCCCAAACATTCTCCTTATTGCTGTGCTGACTTTGGCCAGTGTGTGATGGTTGGGACAGCCCCTCCTAAGCCCCTCCTGCCAGTTTCTGACTTCTTATTGTTTTTACAGGGGAAGCAACAGTGCAATAACTGTATAACTTTCTTGATGTTTCTGTCTTAAAACAAACCCAGGTAGCATGTTTATCACAGATCACAGCTCTCTTTCAGAAATCAAATTACCTTTGATCTCCAAATCCCCCATTTATTATCATTCAAGACCAGAAAGTCTGATTCATAAATATGAAGGCACAACCATGTTCAAGAAGCTGGCCACGGCTTCTGCTGCTCCTCCTTTCCTGAGGTGTTTGAGCCCATATGAGGGACTCACATGCTTTAAAGGCCTCCAAATGACAAGAGAGTGTGCTTTCAGTAAAAAGACACATACTGTAGACAGTGGCAACTGGAGTACACAGTGTTATAACAAGCAGCTCTCCAGTTGCTGTCAACCTTGACAAGTACCCTATTGAAATGCAGATGCCTCCTTCTTGCACCCAATGCAGCAAATGGTTCAGCCAGAGTACGTTCCTCTGGCTCTAATGAGAAAGAGGGGAAAGGACGAGCTTTTGATAACACATAATCATCTCGAGTTGTCTGTGCCTCGGGGTAGGGCCATATCATGCAGGTGTTTTGCGCGCTATTCTGTTATGAAATTTAATATTTGGCCTATCCTACCCACAGCCCAGGCAGGAAGATGCAGTGGTATCTGAGGCTAGAATTTGTTCCCTATTTTTTGACTTTGTGGCAGTAAGTGGGAATGACCTCAGCCTTGACAGAAGATGAAATTTTATAAGCTTTTACCTACAGGTAGATATTAATCAATATTTCTTGCATTCTAATATCCTTTCACTTAAACATTATTAGTAAAATCTTGCTTCTTCCTTTAATCACCGGAGCTAGACATTTCTGAGCTTTTGAAAAGAGACAAACACGCAACAAATTGTGCTTGACTAATTTTGTTAAATTCTACAGAAAAGCAAATGTGAAGTCAAGTCTCTAGAGGTCAAGTCTTTGGCAAGAGAAATTTATAAGTGGAGTACTATTTGTTTTCTGATTATTTGCTCCGCTGACAGTAGATGAAGAAAAGACGAAGGAGAAGATTTGTGCTAATTTAGAAAAATGTTTGAAAATGTTTGCCTTGCAAATCCAAATATATTAGCTAAATGTTACTGAATAATAATGAGAATGGGCATTTATTGACTGAAGGACTTTGGAACTATGCAAAATTAATTTGTATTTATTTAACACTGCCTTTCAACGGATCTTTGTTCATGTTTCTGCAGCTTGGATTTCCTTGCAAGAGCTGATCTCTTTTTATAGCACTTCTTTATTTTAGTAACCAGCCTAAGTGCCTTGGTTCCCTAACAAAGCTTGAACAAGAAACGAAGTAAATATACAAAGCAAGGGCTTGCTTCTCAGAGGTGCTATTGTTTGTACAATGGTAAAGCGCCAGCATCTCTGCTGAGGCCTGGGCCACCTCTTGCTGGATGTGTAGTAACCCGAAATCTTCCCAGACAAATGGCTGAAAGAAAAGAAGTCTGTTATCTTTGACTTGCAAGCGTAGAGCTGAAGTGGGGAGCAAGCAGGAGACCCATCCCAGCCTCTGGTAGCGGTGATCTGGGCTTCCCCGAGCCGCAACCCCTTACCCCAAGCACCATTCCCTCCTCTCATTCTATATGAAGCTCTCCACCTGATGCTTTTTCCTCACACAAAGAGAAATGTTTCATCAGATTAAAATGAAGAAGGATGAGAGTCATAGGTAAGGAGATCTGAGAAGGACTTACTAGTAAAGAGTAGCTATTAAAAGCAAAAAATCAAGATCTCGCCAGTCTTTCATACAAAGATGACTTGCTTGTCCAGCCCGTGCCCACAAACACCATGTGGGAAATGAAATGAGTTGACTGCATCATCTTCCTCGCTCTTCCAGTGCCCTGGGTGCCTTCCTGGTGTTTATGCATCCCATTCAGCTGTGCTCTGAAGCACAGCAGCACTCAGTCCTGTGTGGTCAGCTTTCTGCTGAAGGATACACACCTGAATGCCATTCTCCTGTGGGCCAGTGTGGAGCATGGCCAGGTGTTGGTTTACTGACTGGGGCTGCAAAGACCCCTATCTCTCCTTCTGCACCCCATATAAAGAGCCGCTGGGCTCATATCATCTCTGCACTTCCACTTTAGGCCAGCCTCAGGAGCTGGGTCAATCCTTCTTCCCCACTGAGATGGGATTGAGCAACTCCTAAATCCTTTCTGATATCTTCCTTAACAGCTTAACAAGGGCACACTACAGCTTCCTGGTGCTCCAGGGGGATGGTGGCCCAGGCTCAACATATCTTTACATCTGTGTGAAACACAGAGGGTTGTTACTCATTCCTCTTTCATAACATCCATTTACATGTTAAAGATTTTGCCCTCTCTGCCTTTTTCTTTAGTTCTAGACTAACCAAATCCATGGGTGTGTTGCCTCTGGTGTGGGTGGGTATTCTCAGAACTCAAGTGCTTCCACTTGCCGCATCTCCATCACTACAGAGTCCATGTTCCATGTGTGTCCTTCCTGTACCCCCAAAGAGGTTAGGATCCCTTCATCCTTCCCATTTGGGAAATGCCACCAAGGACTTGTGGAGAGGCCAGTGAAAATGTTTCACAGCTGCTGTACAGTGGAAAATCAGAGATTAGGCAGCATTTGTCCATAGGAACAAAGGCAGAATGTCATGTTCCTTTTTTCAATGGGTGTAGAAGTGTTAAAGGCTTTTAAGCTCTGCTGAGGACAAGGTAAAAGAAGTCCCCAGCATGTCTGTAATGGTCGCACCATTGCCTGCACGTACATGTGTTATCTGAAGCAACTCAACTTTCACAGAGGGCTTTGGGAAGTGTGAGAATGAAACAGCCTCTTTTTAATCTCATTTATTTCCTCAGGCCATCTGGATTTAGTAAACACTCAAGACGACTGACAGGAAAAAGTTGAACCTTAGCACTAACAGGTTCATATGTGCATTAAAAGCCAGGGCTGCCTTCACTCCAAGCATTGGCTGGGTCATTGGCTTGCGATGAAGCCTTAATAGGTTTTCTGCAGTTTATGTGTCTTAAAGTAACCCCAGCTCTGACTTCTTGCCTCATGGGGTGTTGGGAATGTTTATTACTTATTGCTGAGAGTGGACAGCATTACTGAAAAAAAGCTATTGCTCTTATCCAAAGCTCATTAAAACCTTGCAAATTTGGCTTGTGCAAAGTCATCCTCGGGAGTTACCCGTTGAAGTCACTTTACACCTTCTTTGTGAGAATGGCAGAGCTGAGCCTTTCAAACGGTTTCCAAATGAATCTGCTCTCAATGCGGTCAGGAGAATCTTAAACTGGCTTCAGTGGAAGCATGGGATGTGGTCCAAAGTAAAAGAATCAGCACTCTGGGAGTTTGAATGAAAACCAGTAACTAATAAATGAAAAGTACTTTTGTTTATCCACGCTGGCAAGCAGCCTGTCTGTAGTGGGAACACCAGTGCCCAAGTATGTTCTTTATCCATTTGGATTTATACGATGCTAAAATGGGAGCCTGGCCAAAGCATGAGGTGCCCCGGCCACAAAAAGCAAGCTTAGCTCCGAGAGCCGTTCATGAAAGCTCTGCGAAACAGAGCTCCCAACTCTGTGAAATCTCTCCCTTTGCCTGTTCCTGTTTGTGTCTGTCTAGCACAGACTGCCATTAAAGATGCTGCTGCATTGCTGACCTCTGTGCAATGCTGGGAGTATGGTGGGAGTATTTGGATGTAAATTGTGCAAAACATGAGCCAGAGGCCTGGATGTTTTTTGGTCTCGTAGTCCTTAAAGTTCCTTCACTGGGAGGATTCTCAGATGGTTTAGTCAGCTTAGCTCTTTTACTGCCTTGAATTAGCACCAGGTGCCCAACCCACCAGTGCCTGTGTGACCCTGTACCTGCCTCTCTACTCGCTGGCGTCAGAAAGCGGATGAGTAAGCAGTAAGTTCAGTTTTAAATCCCATGGTTTCTGGGGTTTAAAACTAAACTTATAAACCTTGATTTATTTTGATGTGAAGGCAGCAGAAGGAAGGCATTGTCAGCTATCAGATGCTTACCCTTATCTGTAGTACAGTTGTGAGTCTTGTGTAATTTTATTGAAATTTGTGTTATGGTAAGTTTTATGAGGAGGGGGGTATTCCTCTTTATTGTTTGTGATCCAGAAAACTGAGGATGCAAATATTCTACTTAGACTTCAAAATGCATTTTAACATTAGGGGCTGGAGTAAGAAGGAGCTGTTTAATGCCTTTTCTTGAGGTTTACACTCAAGATACTGGATAAAATGATAACATTTGGTCTAATTATTGTAGGAATGAAAAGCTACTGAAGAGAGTTTTGAGGAACCATTCAACTGAGCCACACCTTAAATATCTGCCTGATTTTTGTGCCTGAGCATCCTAATTACAAAATCCCCCACAGTTAAAACTTGTGTAGGACATTTTATTCAAGTCAGGCATATATTAATAGGTGTTACAGCATGATACAATGTAATGATAAGACAATCTCTAGCTGCAACTTCATGGAGGGGCTATTAAAATTGCAGACAAAAAACTCCTACCTATTGCAAGGCATCTTGGTCAGCTGCTTCATGCCTTCCACTGGAGGGGGAGTGGGTGGTTTCATCCAGGCTGGTGAATCTGAACCCTGGTTTGACACCACCTCAGTCTGAAGCTGAGCCATTTGAATTTCACGGGTATGCAAAGTGATTGGGATGGAAGGTGTGGGGGGAAGAGGCTTTCAGCTAGTTAGAGCCTTACACTGTTCTTGGTATGATGCCTCCTGATGGGAAGCAGTCTAATAAAGCTTCCATTTTCAAGTTGAGATAAAAGCATTACCTATCCAATAGATCTGTGTGTAGAGACTAATGCCTCTCTGCTTTGTTTTCACGTATTATATGTACAACTGGCATTAATTGTTACATTTTCCTTATGTTTTTCCAGTATGTTTTTAATCTCTGCAGGCTGTATTGATTTTTTTCCTGTGTTGCTTCTACACTTGCCACCAGGACCTCCTTGTAGATAAGGTGTTTCAATTCACTGTGTGATATTTCCTGGGAAAACACTCTAAAACACTTTTTTTTTTTAATGTGTGTTTTTTTTCTTCTCTCCCCCCTTTTGCGATGTATTAAAAGGAAGATGCTGGAAAAGAATTCAGAGCACAAAGCAGGGACTTGCAATGCCCTTTCTCTTTCAGCAAACTCTTTTATTCTACTGTGAGGAATGAAATGCTCCTGTTACAGCAAACACAGACTTGTGTTTTACAGCAAAAGCTGTTTAAAAGGTTATACACAGACTGTACACAGAGTTGAGCCTGGTAACAGGAGTGTTTCCGTGTTGCTAATATTGAGAAGAGACCACTTATTCTGAAGTCACGGTTGTTACAGAAGGAACCTTCTTTTTAGTGCTTCTGTCATCTCTTTAATTCAGAGCTGAGGGGATTCTGGTTGGAGAGCTAGGAATTAAGGCAAAATGTTTGGCTGTCACAGAATTAGGCTTGGGGGCTAAGAAAAGGGTGTCCTTGGCCATTCCTCTTGCCTGGTGGACGATGATGGGGAATAAGGTTTGACGTGGGGTGGGTAAATCCAGTTACCCCAGGCAGAGAAACCACAATATTTTTTAGGTTGTTAAGGTTTATGATGCATTCCTTTAAAAAAACTAAATATTAAAATTCTTCATTACCACAGAGCATACAAACAGCAGACATGAAACAGTCTGAAAATACTGTGGAGGTGGACTCAGCTGCCATCTCCAGGCAAAGAGAGCTGCCAGAGATGACTTGTGGTATATCATGATCACCAGTGTTGTGCAGATGTGACTTACGTCCCTGTCACACATCTCCCACCATCCCACCATCCCAGACAATCCGAGTGGTACTTCCAGAAGGCAGCTTTGCTCTCCAGCATGCTGTCTGTCTGCTGCCAGCCCCCCATGCCCTCAGCTCCCAGCCATAAGCTAAGTTGAAACTTGGTATGAGCACAGTTCATCTTGGCACAGCACATCTAAAAAAATGTCTCATAAACTCCAGCCACAACCACCCTGGCTGTGAAGGTCCCACAGAGGGACAGTGGTGCTCCTGCTCCCCCACCCTGCTTTCTCAGCCAGCTGTTGTGGCAGCCCTGATCCAGGGCAATGGGAGTCACTTTGTTCAGTGACAAATCCTGCGGAATCCAAACCATTGTCGAGCCTTCTTCAGTTATAAATTGAGTGGTTTCACCTGTCTCGGGAGGCAGGACCTCTTTCTGCCCTATGCACTCCCCTGGACATGCAGTTGCTGCCCTCCCTCTCTTTCCTGGTGTGGACTGTGTGAGCCTGCTGCCCTGCCTGCTGCCTGGACAGCATCCTGCTGGTTCCTGGATATGGTATAAACAGGCTAACCCACATTTAGCAGTTAGAAAACTGTGCTTGGAGCATCATGCTGTGCACTTCCCACAGCCTGTGTGTATGATGTGCAAGCCAGCAGCCTTGTCTGCCTCAGCCGTGCATCATTATCTGGGCCCTTCAGATCCACTGCTGCTCATTAGGTCTCTTTCTTTAGCACAACAGTGTCCACCTGTGCACCCCCAAAATGTCAGGGACCCTCCTGGCTGATGCTTCCGGGGTGATGACACACATACAAAACCAGTGCTCACCAGAGATGATTTTGGTAGACCACTAACTACTAGCTCAGCCCCAGCTTGATGCTGCTCTTGGGAATGAAGGACAGAGAAATACAAGCTACTCTCGTTACCAGGAGCACTAAAAACTCAAACTTCCTTCTCTCCTCTGTCCCCCTTTATTTATGCCCCATGTTTGGGTGTGTCTGGCTGCTTATGGACTGCCCGCAAAATGTACTGGGGGTGATTGCACTGCATTCACTACTTTTCCCAGTATTTATGTGGTGATCTTGTTGTTCTGGCTCAGTTTTCAGTGCAAGATAGAGCAGAAGAAACTCCCCTTCAAAGCTCAGGGTTCAAAACCAGACCAGTATCTCCCATAGCACTTTATTGCCTGGGAAGCCTATCTCAGTTGTGCCTCATGTGCCATCAGCCTGAGATGCTCCAGCACCCAGCCTCCCACAAGCAGGAGAGGGAGAGGAGATGAACTTCCCATCAAAAACCAGGACAAGGGACAGAGCAGCAGCCTAAGCATCTCCCAGTGATGCTCTGTCTTTCATGTGCAGTGAAAGAAAATGCCACGAGTAGGTCAAAGAGCCTATGCTCTGTTGTCACAGGCTGTACCTGGGGCAAAACACAGCTGAAGGAAAAATCAGAAACCTTCCAGCCCAGCTAACTTGTATCCTAAACAGAGTGAACAGTGTTAGAGCAGAACTACATTTCCATCTGATGTCCCTAAATACAAGTGATCAATTTAGAAAAGAATTTAATATTAAAAATTCAGCCACCTTAATCAGAAATAAGCCCTGATTCAACACAGATGTACAAAAAAATGTTTTGATTTTTTAGGTCTACACCCCAACCCCAGAGAGCTAAACACTGAATCATCACCACTCTGAAATGCATGTTGTTTCCTGGAAAGTTCTGCAAAAGGTGAAATGTGCTGTGATTTGTTTTGCTTCCAGACTGCTCTAACTGTTCGAACTTTCAAAGAAATTGTGTAAGAATCTGACATTTAAAAGAGTGGGGGGAAAAAAAGGAACGTGGGGGAGGAAGTCAAATTTTCCTTGCGAATTTGAAAAGACATTTTTCTGCCCCCCTCCCCGAAGGAGAGTGTGTCTGGAGCACTGCTGGACTGGTGTTAGCTCCCAGCAGGCAGAGGATTGCTCTATGTGTTTCCCAGTGCTGCAGGAGAGAAGAGAGTCTAGATGGGGGTGCTGATGTCAGGTTTCTTTCTCTGGGCAGTCCGGTGGGAGGAAATCGCTCAGGAGATCAGCTCTCCCTGCATCATGAGGCGCTGCACTGAACAATAGGAAATATTTGCAAAGACTTTAAGGGTCATGGGGTTCAAAGCTGGAAAATACAGAGCGTGTTACAGACCGGTCCTTTGCCCAGGAGCCAGACAAGCCTTGTACTCCCCTTAAGCAGAGCAACCAGGAATTTACTAAACTAAACTGGGGTGCATTTTCACTGTGTTGTTCCCGCTCTGCAGTGTGCAGAATTTCCATGCATGCATACACACTCAGATATATAATAGAATCATATAGAATAAATATATTCTGCTCTGACATATGCAAGTATTTTCCCCATCTGTTTAAGCATTTCTTCTATATTTTGAGACACACTGTGGATGCAAATCAGTTGTTTGGAAGCACATGAAAAAAATTGCCAGAGCCTACATGTAAGCCACAAAGGTGTCCCTTGGTACAAGCTTTCTGAAATACAGCACAAGAGGAAAACCTGCTTCTTCCTTAGGAAACCATCACCAGGCAATACATATTCTTAGAGAAAGTTTTTTTCCCCCCTCACCATACTGGAATAGACAGACTCACATGAGTGATTTGGATTTAGATAAAAGCTCCTGAGGTCTAAATGTTGACAAACAAGTGGCAAAGTTCCCTGTAATCCTGTCGAGCAGGTGACCATGGGTTACTCAGTACAGCTTCACTCCCAGGGCCCTTGCAGCTCCTAATAGAAGGTGCAGGTCCACACTGAGTGCCAGGACAATGCTGTTATGACTGGTAACAATTTAGCTGTCAGAAACTGAAATAAATGCCTCATTCAGGCAGAGTGTGGTGGATGTTACTGAGGCTCGTGACCATGAAGTATGGAAACAAACTGCTAGGTTGAGTCCTCTCCCTTGTCAGCGCTGGATGTGGACTGCTGTCCTCCAAAACTGTACTCACACTAATTCTTCTCACTTATGTCATGCTTCCCACTGAAGTAAAATCAAGCTCCAGTGTTATTCCTTTCTCTGAACTTCCCTCTACATCCTGTCTCTCTTGTTTCTGACAGAGGTTGGGAATGCAGGCTGTTCGGGATTGCAGCTTTCAGCACCAAGAAAATATGAAAATAGTGCCTTACCAGTGAGGTGAGAGACAATGAATATCAAATAGAGATTAAAAAACACATTTTCAGGTGTTTCAGTAAAAAATGCAATCCTAAGAGAGTATTAATTGATACAACTTACTGCAGAAATTATTTTTTAACTAATTTAATATTTTGATTTATTAGAGAAATGCAAATCAAGATCTCTCTTCCTTAAATTACTTCAATTTTACTCTTTTTCTTTCATACAGTAAACCTGTGAATCTCATAGTTTTCTTTTTCCTCACAGTAAGATGAGCTAAGAATGCTCAACAAAAATTTAAAAAGAAACTTAATTTACATGAAGTAAAATAAAATGCATTGTGTAAAAAAAGGAAAGTAACAGGCTCTCTTTTCATTCCTTTTTTTTGATTTTTGGTTGTCTCTTGGAAATTTTAATGGTATATTTTGCTACAATTATTTCAGTACTTACATCTTGCATATTCCAGTTATGTTTTAAAATATTTCATATTATTTTAGTGGCATATTTTCAGTTATCAAGAATGACAGTCACTCAGTTCTGCACATTTTTAATGCTGGAGTTTCTTACATCTGGTTTATAGTTAACAAAAAGGTGTGAACTGATTTGCACCAAATTCCCTCATAACAGCAAGAGTTTATTATAAAAAGAGATGGTGGAAGTGAGGGAAGCATTAAAAAAATTGTCAGAATAATTCTTTTAATCACTCAGGATAGGATAAGCATGAAATGCAGCTATAATATGAATGATAATCTGAAGGGGGAAGTAACAGCTGAAAGACTGAAAGAATTTCAATTAAAATATACTGAGCTTAACTGATTGTGCAGATAAAGCCCACCGATACAGCGATGATGGGCACTCCATACATGCCAATGCAGATTCCCAGAACACACCAAACAGTTTAATTAAAAATGAATTTCGATACAATTATTATTTTAGCCTGACAAACAAACTGCACCAGAAAGTCTCATTTCATCTCACGAGCTCCCGGTGCACAAAGCGTTTCATTGCCGGGTGTTTACCCGCCCCGGTTTTGTTTCAGACCCGGTAAGGGGCAGCTGGAAGGCGCCGCAATGAGCAAATCCTCGTGTTGCTCCTTTGTTCTGGAATTTTATCTAAAGATATAATGAGCGGGAAGGCGGTGGCACACCGGAGACCCCCGTCGGGCGCAGGAGCCGAGCGCGCTCCGTCGCTTGGGTTGTGTTTCAGTGCCCTCTCGTGGCTCGGGGACGCAGGGGACAGGCGGCCCCACGCGGGGACATCGCCACCCAGGGCTGCCCCGCAGGCCCCCGCCTGCCACCCCCTCCTACCCCGCTGCGCCTTCAGGCTGCACCAGCGCTCTCCGGCAGCCCTGGGGGACATCGCCGCCTTGGACCGTCCCCTGTGGGGCCACACAGGCTGGGGGGGGGGGGGGGGCCCCCCCCCCCCCGCCCTGTCCAGCCGGTGTTCAGAGCGGCAGCCTCAAGGATGCCCATTGGCTCCCTTTCCCTGTTTTCAGGACATTTGTTTCCATTGGAATCCTTGGCTCTGTGCCTTCTGTTTTGGGCGTGGTTTTGCCTGAAGTCATTTCTCCTTTGTTGCTTGCTCCGCGGTGACTCACGCTCTTGTCGTGTACCTGGACATCAAAGGATGCTGCAGCCCGAGCGGTACCTGCCTGCATGGGGCTTCTGTAACAGTCAGGGGTTATGGACTGTGTGATGGCTACTTCAGTACTTAATCGAGCATTTCAAAGTTCCCCTGTGATCTATACATACGTGCCATTTAAAGCATCTTTCATGTCTGTTTTGTTCTCATTTTTTTTTTCCACCAGCTGCTTTTGTGTGCCCCTTCCTCTCCTCCCAAACCGATCAGTGCCTCTCTCAAACTGCATGCAGCGCTCGGTGCCGGGGCTGCAGGCTCAGGAGCAGGCAGGCTGTGGGCAGCTGCCCAGGGAGCATCCCACACACATCACAACTTTCAGAAATTAAGTTTCTTGTTCTCTCCTAGTCCCGAGTGTGCTGCCAGTCACACTGATTTGTACCAAACCGTGCAGAACACGTGCTCTGATACAGAAAATTGCACCTAATTCTAAATCGCAGTCACTTATCTAAGACTGGTTAGGAGTCAAGCTGTGACCATTACATTCAGATCACTTATGACACAAACTCGATTTAAACACGTATCTCAAGAAGTATAAACCTGTGTCTTCTGACTTTACTACAGTTTTGGATGATGGTAAAAGTCAAAACCACCACTGTAATTACCCATCTATTTCTCATTGTGTTTTCTGTAGTGCCCATCACTGTAAAACCTAGGATATGATGTTCGAAAGTTAAATAAATGATGTGAAACTTAGATCTTTGTTTCAGCTAGGCATTTTTTACAGCATCAGAGCTTGAGTGCAGACTGTAAGCCTTGTCTGTGCACCATGTCTTTTATTGCTTCCTTGCTTGTACAGTGCAGCTTGGGAATTTTAAGGCAGAAGAGGGTGTATAAATTGCATGGCTCTGTACCGCAGATAGAACAGATCCCTGATGTAATTCTGCTGAAGGTAGGACAGCTGTAAATGAGAAGGGCTTTTGCTTAATGTTTAGTATATCCATTTCACTGAGCAGTGCTCTGCCCAGCCCCTGAAGCCTTGTGCTGAGAAAGAGACAGCTGGTGGAGAGCACTTGTAGGTTTTAAAAAAAAATTAACGGAGCAAGAGCCATCTTTCCTTCCACTTTTCATGTCTCTGTGAGACTATGTAGATATCACTACTTATTTTCAGGGACACAGAAAATCAAAGCCATACCAGGTCTGGGTAGAGTTTTTCCTCTGATGCCCTCCAAAGGTGTGGGAGTCTCCCACGAAGGTGTTTTTGAATCACTGGTTTTATCTTCTGCTGATACTGAACTGATGTTCCAAGTGTGGGGAAGTTTCTCATAAAGATATTTTTCCAAAAAAAGGAGGAGAAGAGGCATTGAGACTCTCTGTGTTTCTGTGGGTTTCTTACTGGTCAGAAATTATGTGTCAGTGGAACTGAGGCAGGTTTGGAGACACCCTTATGTGAGAGCAGCCATGACTTGGAGGTAGGTGCTACTTCTGCCTACTTTCCCAACTTTTCCAGCCATGTTAAAAAGAAATGTATTTGGTCTTTGAAAAGGGCAGAGCAGAGCAGATGGGGTCACAGGAGCAGGCAAAACTTCTACTGGGACCATCCAACACATCTGGTCAGGCAGCTCTGCTGCATTATTAATATAACATCAGGCACATATAGTTCTCAAGCTTGTATTTTGTGAATCATTAAATGGTACCTTTCAGGTATGTACTAGGATACCTTCTTCTCAGACTTCAATATTTCAAGTACCTCTAGCATTGAGTCTGAAGCAGATGTGGCTGGAGAGAGGAGTTACTCCTCTGCTTTGTGAATAAAATCCCAAAGGACCGAGGGCTAAGAGATGCTGAGCACCTGTTTCAGTAGGTCTTCCCACTGCAGACCCGAGAAACCTGCAGTTCCTGCCACACAGATGTCAGGTGTGTGTCTGTGTGCTCTTCCCACCTACCCAGGTGGGAACAGCTGAGGGACTTCGTGGCCACAGCCCCTTGCTGTGACTGAGTTGAAATGCAGCCCCCTCGGCACAGACAAGGCAGTGAGAGAGAGTTTCTTTATTTGTCCGTATTGGGGTGAATTCCACGTTGCCATGACTTTGCTTTTCTGTGACTCCTGTCCTAGGGAACCCTATCTTGTTGCTCACTGACATTTTCTTGAATGCAACTGTTATAGACAGAACAAAAGGTGAGTGCTCAGAGATGGTTTTGGACGCCGGTTGCAAAGGCCAGGTTAATGGTTACTTGTGTGCTAACACAGACTCTGACCCATATGGTGCAGCCAGAGTGGTGGAGAGCATTGCTATCATCTGCTCACACAGCACAGGATGGCACAACACAGAGACAACCTGGAGTAGTGCTGTCTCCTCACTCTGCCTCATCTCTCATTAGCAGCAGCCTCTACAGCGAGAGATGCTTCTTTCGAAACTTAAAAAGTGAGCGTGAATGCTGTTCAAAAGCCTGCTTGTTAGAAGACTAGAAATGAGTGGCAGCCTGAGCCAGAGAGATATAGAAGACTTTAAATACATATATATGAATCATATATGCCAGCCTTTGAGCCAGGGTGTATAGAAACTGACCTTTCTCTTTCATCACTGCAGAGTAAACAAACTGCATCATTTGCTCCATCCATGTGTACTTGTCCCCTCTATGCTGTCTGTCCCAATGTCACACACTGCAGCTGCATTTGGCAGCTTGACTCCCTCCCTCTTCCCTCTATTCCTTCTGTCCTCTGTCAGCCAGCACAGCAGGGCACTCATTCTTCTATCTTCCCTGTTTCTTCACCAAAAATAGGGTCCAGTTCTTTCAGGCGCAGGAGTGAGCCCTGATCAGTTAAGCAGAAGCAGTATAGGTCAAAAACCATAGCAACAACTAGTGAGAGAGCTGCCAAAGCAGTCCCACTTTTACTGGGACAGACAGTATGTCTGTCTCAGATAGAGAGGTTTAGGTGACTGGATGCTTATCTGAAAAGGCAGATATCCTGCTCTTGGTGGAGGAAAACAAAGTTGTGGCCAAGGAGAGAGAGAAGAATGTAAAGGTCTACCACTAAAAAAAGGCACGGGAATGGAGCCCTCAGACCTGGACTAATATATGTTCAACTACCAAGATTTGAGCTCAGACTCAAAGTCAACACATTTTTACAGTCTTTTTTGAGGATGTGTCTGGTCCAGCTTGAAGAAATTCCTCAGGTGTAGATATGGTTTTATATGTGGATTCCCCAATGTTGGGGCACTTTAAGATTCAGCTGGAAAGGATGCCCAGGTGTGTTGTCTAGACTGTGCTTTTGCCAAGCAAGGTTGAACCAGGTCCTTAATGTCCCCTTCCATCATGGCATTTATGATTCTATGATTCTGCGATTTGCTAGCTAAATTGGACAAAAAGGTGATGTTCTCAAGGCTGAAGATCTACATTTTGTTTTTCCTTGAGGTAAGCAATCTCCGTCAGAAAATATGTTTTTCACTCACAGAAGCAAACAAATATTCTACATGAAACTTATGCATAAAATAAGCTAAGAAAGCACCCTCCTGTGAGTACAGCAGCCTGCTAGAAGTCCTGAGTAAGCAGCACTAGAAATCTATTACTTCATGAGGCTGAAAAAGATTTGCTTAATATTTTTAGCCCGGTTGACAGTTTTGCTAACCTCTCTCCCTTTTTCATGCAAATATTTTTCAACAGCAAGTATATAGAAGCAGAGTGGTAAAGGAGCAGGGAAATTTGGGAGGAGCACGTGAAACTGGCAATGCAGGAGCTGAGACCTATCATGAAATACCAACTCTGCAGCCTGATCTCCATCTGCTCTCTAGTGGATGCCCACACAGGGAGGCTTCAAAGTTCCCCTGTCTACAAACAAATCTGATCTCCTCTGGGCTGCACACACGTATTTCATACATACTGCCAGCACACAGTCCATCTCAGTGCATTCAGCTGGGAGCCCTGGCCCCTAAACATAGGAACTCTGACCCCTAAACGTGGCTGAGAGGAGCCCACGTGTTGCAGACAAGCACCTCAGTGGTGCCTCTGAGCACCAGATCCGTGGTGCCTTTTGTGTCAAACTCCAAAGGGCCCAGGTGCCACTCAGGATAACTGGCTTCATTTCAGTGTAATGCTGAGATCTAGTCATAAAATAGGAGTATGAGCTCTTTATTTGTTCTCGACTGCTGATTTCAGGCATTCACTGAGGGATAACCATCCCAGAAGGTGATAGGTGGTTATTTAATCAGCCTTTTTTTCATTGTTCCAAAAGAGATTTTTTCCTATAAGTTTCCAGATAAAGGTGAAGCCATGGCCACTGAGAATTACAGATTATAGAAAGGTCAGGCTGCAGGAACACTCCCACCTGCATGCCCTGAATCCTACGCAAAGAATTTCCTGAGCCTAAAAAGCAGGAAGAATGGTAAAGACTCACTGCAATGGAAATTTTCAATATGTGTTAAACTACCAGGTGTTGAGGGAGGTTTAGGTGATGGGACTGGAGAAAAGCATTATTTGTGGGGAAGTGATGTCATAACTGGAAAAATCATCCCTGTCCCTTCCTTTGTGCTGAGGTCCAGCCTTGCAGCGAGATCAGTGCTGGAAGGGGCTGTGCCAGGGGGCTGGGATGTTTCCACTGTGAAACTTCTCTGAGATCCAGCTAGAGGACATTCCAGCAGTGCTAGGGCAGGGGACAGATTGATGAAAAGCATGTGAATTTGTGTGATATTTGCTATTTTCTGGCAGATAGGGTTGTTGGATGATTCAGCTGTGCATAAACCTCTGTCTCCTCCCTGCTGTAACATCAAATTAGCTTCACTTCTCCTCTCTCCCTTCCTGTGCCACTCACTTGGATGGAGGTTAGCTGACCTGGCATCCTTTATTCATGAAAGAAGCCCTGTAATATATGTACATTTGTTCTATGTTCATGGGGTTAATTTAGTTTTGGCAAAAAGTGCAGAGAAGCAGCCCTGAAGATAAAAATCCTGTATTTTCCTTCCCAGAAACAGACGGTGTTGTCCATGCTGCAGTCGTTGTCCTGCAGAATTTCTCCTGCCTTGTCTCGAACACCACAGGGAATTTCAGCTGCTCATACAGTCCTTGGCTTTACTGAGATCAGGATAACAGTGCCAGCCTGTTATGCTAGCCCGATAGATTTTACA
>NW_008238346.1:2718667-2778141 GCF_000691975.1 Corvus brachyrhynchos
AGCCCGATATATTTTACAGCTTTCCCTCCCTCCTCCTAGCTATAAATTGGATTGGGGGAACCAAATTTTTTTCTCTGGGGAACCACAGAGAATCACAGTTGGTGACTGATGTCATCCTGTTCTCACTACCCAGCTGTAACTCATGGGCAGAAGATTTGTTGGCCTCAGCAATTAAAAGGTGGTTTAAAAACTGGTTATCTATCCCTCTTGTAGCAGGAAGTATGTCCAGTTTAATTGTGAAACTTAACACCGTCAGAAAACTCCTGTTTATCCCACATGAGCTATTACAGAACCTCTGAGAAAGAAACTGCATTTGTCACTGGGGAATAATAAGTCTTATTTATAGATTAGCCCATGCATGAAATCCTCTGGGCAACTAACAAAATACAGTCTGGCTTTAAAAAAAACAACAAGTAAAGTCTGAAAAAACATCTCCATGTAGTCCAATAAATGCCAAGAGGGGTGAAATAGTTTCTTAATGTTTTTAGACCAAACGTCGTCAGCAGTAAATGAGTGTCAAATGGATTTTTAACAGACATTTTCTGGAGTTGCATGGCTATCCTCCTCCAAACAGTTGGTAGCTGTGTGGCATGATCAGAAAAAGAGAGAATACAGCTGAAAAGGTGACAATGTCTTGACCTTCAGCTCATCAGAGCAGCCCTTCTGTCGCTCAGAAACTTTCATCTAAAACTACTGAAAAAGCTAATCTAGAGATGGCTTTGCTGAACACCAAGTGACATTAATTCTACTCTCAGATGTGGCAAATTAGGAGAAAAGGCTTTCTGTTTAAAATATTTCCTGGTTAAGTCCTGAGGTCCCATCCCAAGGGAGGAAATTTGGGGTTTTCCCTTCAATTCATGTGAACAGGGAGGTCCCCATTCTCTGAAGGGGCTGAAGTCATGAGGGAAGCTGAGGGCTGCTGTGCCACCCATGAAGATCCCTGGTGTCAGGGGTGGGTGTCACTGAGCATTAGACAGACACAACACTGGGGAAAAAGTGTGAGAAAGGACAATAATATCCAGACCCTATTTACTCCTGGCTGGAATATGTGTGAAGATCTAGGGAAGAGACTGGAGACCAGAGCCAGAGCTGCTCTCCATGCCAAGGTTCTCATCTCTACTTGCTTTTTAAGGCGAATAAGAGTGAACTCAGGATGCTATCAAAAACCCGATGATAATTAATGCAGGTACAATACATCTCTTAATATCTTCCTTCCAACCACATTTCCTGTATGTTGCAGCTTTTATTTTAATTATTGCATTCCAAATGACTTGCCTTTCAGTCAGCAAGACCAAAAGATCTTGAAAGACCCCAGAAGTAATTTATGAGCAATTATCTGATTTTCATTTTTAGCAGTCTGTACTGTTCTGCTTTCTGTCACTTTGGAATATTCTTCGCCACAGTGTAGATAATTTAACTAATAGGTGGGACACCCATTTAAAAGGGGGCTTTCTAATGACAGGCCCTGCTGAGCCTGCTGACACTGGTGCTGGCAGTTGGAATTATTATGGTGATTCTCAGCATTTTCATTAATCTCTTCTGCATTCTCTGGGGTTTTTGAGTTGAAATTTGCCAGGCAAGGTCTTAGCAAAGTAACAACTTTTATTCTCTTTCCTTAGGGCCTTTTTTCCTATGGTGATAGTCTATTAAATAAGTTAAAAGTAGTTCACAAAACTACAAATGAAGATGGTGACAACAGGCTGAAGGCATATATAGGGAGAGCAATGACTGTCTGCTGGAGCAGTGAATTCCCCCTTTCTCATACTCTTCACCTGAGCATCTGGGTCGAGGAGGGTGATGGAGTGGCAGTGTGTTGGGAGAGAGGAATGAAATGCATGCAAAGAGCCCTGTGAGGGCTGTCAGATGTGGTTCCCCCACCTGGCAGGACTTGCAGAGTAGGATGCAGAGCACTCACCTTCCCTCTGCTTGTCCAGGCACAGCTGAGGTGTCCTCCAGCTTGAGTTGGAGGGTGGGGCATGACAGATTGTCAGTGGGGCAGCACAGTCACATCCATTGTTCACTCTCTCTGTCCACCAAGTGGCCACTAAGTGCAGGAAATTGTCTGGTCTGATGCTTGACCAGTCCTGAGAGGCCCGGGAGATCATGGAAGAGCTGGTGGAACCAAAACTCTTATATTCCTGAAGCACAAGGGTTCCAAAGGGTTCCCCCTTGGACAGAGAGCCCCATAGAGGTGGCAGAACCCAGGTACCTCTTGTGACCAGCTGGAGAGAGGGTGCCCACACCTCTTGCAAACCAAGGGAACCAGAGATGCCGTGCCAAAAGGAGCATTTCCTTATTCTGGTCACTAACAGAAATAATCTGTTTTTATCTCCCTTGGGTTCAATTTGCCTGTTGAGACTGCTGGTGATTCACAAGACAAGAAAATTCCACTTTTTGC
The DNA here is from genome assembly GCF_000691975.1 of Corvus brachyrhynchos. Lineage (NCBI taxonomy): Eukaryota > Metazoa > Chordata > Aves > Passeriformes > Corvidae > Corvus > Corvus brachyrhynchos. The sequence goes on from NW_008238346.1 coordinate 2,721,066, forward strand.
CTGTACACCACTGACTGCAGGAGGTCCCATTTTTGTGTGGAGCACTTGGGCTCTACCACAATCCAAATCACAAATAACATTTTTGTGTTTATCTTGCCTTCCCTTTGATCTTTTCCACACTGTGATTGCGGATAGATTCAGCTAGCTTAGAAACAAATATTTATTGCAGCTATGCTCTTCCACAAATAGAAATGGTATACTTTTAATCAGAAAAAATTTTGATTTTTTTTTAAAGTGTGTATCTGGAAGCTAAAGGGCAGGAAATCACAAGCATTTAGAAAGGCGCAGGATGTAGGCACGTGCATGTGTTCCATGTCTGCACTAGTGCTGAGCTGAGCACAAATACGACTGCTGTTCTCAGCAAACATCAGAGTCTTTAGACATTCAAACATTCAGCATGCAGAGGAAGAAAAGGCATGGGAGCTACCAGCTAACTGGGTGGTTTTGTTTTATTTCTCTCTCTATTCCTCTTGGACACACTTAGAGGGGATGGCTCAGAGGATTCAAACTTCCTTGCTTGCTTGTAGGGAAAAAAAAAAGCATCACTGCATTGGGAACCCAACTTCTCTACCCAAGTGGGAAGTCACAGATGCAACACATCAGTAGGTAAGAGAAATGCTTGCCTTGCTCCCACCCTGGCACATCAGAAGTGAAACCTAGGTCAAATCTTTTCATGTGCTGCTCATAGTTTCTTTAAAATAGTGTTTCCACTGATGCACACCAACGTGATGAACATTTTTTTAATGTATTATTAATGCATTTCTTTGTACCACGTTCCAAAAAAAAAAGTTTTGATTTATTCCACACCTTAAGCCCAAAGAGACAAACTAGTGAGATGGCAGCAGGCTGCCTCTTTCTTTCTCCGAGATTTGAAAACTGAACTTAAAAGTCTGGAATTATACTCAGATGCATTCCACTCTTGTAATATTAACATTTTTTTTATTACCTGAACTATTTTCCCTGTCTCCCTTGACTCCCACAGCAGGGACTCTCATATTATTTCCTGCAGTGTTCCACCCCCACTTTCAGAGACCTGGATTTGAGGAGCTGCCCTACCGTTTATCAAAGCTTTTCCCTTGGTCATCAGAGAGAGTCTTGTCTGGTTTGGGCTCTATGAAATTGTCTGCTTCTACTTTTTTCCTTGCTTTTTCTTCCTCTTCTTTGTATCGAGTTATCTGTTCACAGCTGAGTAATCTCAGTAGAACTGCGGGGATGGAGATCTTCTTGCCTCACGTCAAAGATACAGAACCTTTTTCAGCTGAGCCAGGGATTGGCGATACAGACAGGTATTTATAAGTGCTCACACAAAGTAGGCATGAGGTGTCCTCTGTGGCAGTTCCTGTGCAATATTGTATTGATCATATATACCTCTGACCTCCTTTTCTGCCCTCTAACCATACAGTTCACCTCCTCCAAGGCTAACTACTTTCAGTCTTCTTTACTGCTTGGAGCCTCTCAAGCAGCAACCATCTTTCTGGGAAAAACAAAAGAAAATAAAACCCAAACAACAGGCACACAAATCAGAAAATGAAGGTCTTTGTTTCTTTTCTTCAAGATGTAGGATTTTCTCCCAAACCAGGGATGTAAATATATCCATTCCTAGGTGAGCTGACATGTTTAAAGCTCAGTGGATTGCAAAGCATATTAAATCATCAATGTATGTATCCCACAGAGATTTGGGAAGCATTTGTTTGACAAAAAAGAAAAAAACAAAACAAACTTCTAATATTGAGGTAGGTTGTGAGATAATAGATTTGAAATTGCCAGTGTTGTTGTACAGAGGAAAATCAAATATCATTTCTCAGTGAAACTACTGCTACTAAATTTGTTGATGGAGTCCATCATCAGTAAATATTTTAAGGATACAGTATTAGTTTAGGTGATCCAACTGCAGCATGGTGTGATATGACTCTGAGCAAATGTTTTGGTTAAACTTGCTAGGGGGCTAAATTCTTTGTGAGCTTTCAGCTCTCCTGTTGGTGATCTTTTTCTCACAACGCAAAAGCTCTCCCCTGCCTGCGCTTTACTTCTGAAGCTCTTTAGAAACATTTCTTCCTGCAAGCCTTTCTGTGGTGCAGGGAGTTCACACTGGTAGAAATTTTCAGCTGTCCCTAGTCTCTGTCCATTTGTGTGATGGTCCCCTGCGTGGGAGCTTCTCAGAATAGAAATGAGTCTCTCCTTCCTGAGAGTTTGGAAATCATCTAGCCCAAATCAGCACCTGTGATAAAGATGCTGACACCAGTATTGCGGCTGGCTATTACTTATTTATGTTCTTGTAAAAGGGTAATGGAGTGCTCTCACCTAATATTAATAGAAATATATTTCACAGCAACTATATATGTTTATATGTATGTCAGTACAGATAATGGAAACATTATAAACTTCACTAATCAGTTCCTCGAATATTCGCTTGAACAGAAATTTAAATCTACTTTATCTGTATTTGTTTTTCAGTTATTTGGGGGAAGAAAATATAAATTTCCCCACAAAACATCATTGCCACATTTTCCTTTAAAAATATATATTTAGAGAGAGAGAGAAAAGATCCCTCTTCTGCTGTGTTTTTATGTTGCAGCCCTTTCCGAGCCTGGGCACTTGTGGGGAAGATAATCACTTTCTGTGGCTACTCTAGATGACAACTGCAATCACAAAACACTGATGTTTGCTTGAGATCCTGAGATACAGGCAGAAAGCAAATCTGGAATGCTAAATGAAATGCAAAGAAACAAAAGCTCATTCTAAGAGTAACACTTGATCTGCTAACCCGACAGTGAAAAGGAAACCCATATGAGCTATATACACCAAACCAAGATTTACCAGCCTGCCTTAATGCACCCTTACCACAGGGGTGTAGGAGACTGTTTTGCTAATGGTTAAAGAGCACAAAATCTGTAAGGTATTAGTTTTGTAAACATAAAAAGTGGGCAATTCTATAGAATAATTTCTACACACTTTTTCCCCACTTCTTTTTTTCTGACAGCATAACTCTGCCCATACTGTGCTGAAAGAAGGGTTTTCACAGATTTGTGATGTTATCTGTTGAATCTATATTTATGAGTTTCATCATGTTTCTGTAATAATAAGATCATTAACATCTTTTTTACTTAGTATGGGGCAGTAAGGCAATCAATGCATGAAACTCACCCACCTGTAACAGTGGCTGGTTCATTAGCCAGGAACTGCTGTAAAGACTGGGGTGAACATTAAGGAGCATGCCTTTATTTTTAGCAGGCACTCGATATTCTATGCAAATCCAGCATGAGAAGGGGGAGTGGATTTCTCATTGGCAAAGAATCCTTCCCAGAATGGCCTCATTCAAACGCTTTATACCTTTTCTTTCTAGTCCTGCACCCTAAGGTGCTGGTGAAAAAGCATGAAAAGTGCAGAGAGCGTTTTTTGGTGAAACTGGTCCTCTGTTTTTAGTGTTGTCCCCTGAGTGTGGTTCTACCAACAGCTGTGCCCATTTAATGCTTGTCTAGTCCCCATTTTTGGCAATTACCTCACAAGAACATAATGTTGGGTTCTTTCAAAAGCCTCACACAGTCTTCAGACACACCTCGCTCATGTTGAGTTCTGCTCTGTACTTAGCATCTCTTTTCCTTTCAAGTGAGACCAGGTTAGATGGGGAGGCAGTTCCCAAAACCTTTTGAGAATCCCCAACCTTGGTGACACCCAGATTCCTTGGTGGACACTGAGGGGGCCTCACCATTGATGCGTGGTGTAAAAGGCCCCGAGTTCAGCCCTTGAATCCCACCCTGTCACTGTGTGGGGCGGTTGCACACTGATGGCACGGCGCTGAAAATGTTGCTTTGACAAGGACAGGTTGTGAAAATATTCAGTCCTTAAGCTTTAATTAATCAGATTTAAAGTCCACTTGCACAACTGAAGAGCTTGCAACAGCATGTGAAAGAGACAGCTATGGAAAATGCCATCATTAGGAGTATTTCCATAGTGTCTATGGCTCTCCATCAGCAGGCAGACATCCCAAAGCAATGCACACAGTGTTTTCAAATTAATATAAAGTGTATATGAGTGGCCTTTGTAAGTTTGCTGTATATTCAAGGGAAGCTCAAACTGAGGCTCTGACCTGAATTTGGAATTGAGTGGTCCTTTCAGTTAAGTAAAAGCTCATTTTTCATGACAAGAATCCATTTATTAGGTGAACCAAAAACCCCATAAGCAGACAGTTTTAGGATTTCAAAGTGCCTTCATACAGGTTCTAGGAAACAACTTGCAAAACATGCAGGAATTTATACAGAGATGTTTAATAAATCAAAGAGACACTTACAACAATGAACATCACTCAGTTTAGGTGATTAGTTCTTTACAGTCATTAGGATTGGAGACCAGAGTGTGTGGACTAGTCTCTTTTTATAGATGATTGATGGGATGAGAGAGATCAGAAACAATATTGTAGACAACAGATGAACAGAGAATATTAAAAAAGCAATGGGGGGAGGATTGAAGCCCTGCTGAAAGATTAAAGAATAGAAAGAAGTACAAATGAGCAAATCAATTATTGTGTGAAGATTTCTAGCATGTTGTTTAATTCATATTGGCCTGTTCTATATTTAGTTTCCTCACAGTTTCTTTTTTTATTGATGTTTCTTTTAGTTCCCTCTCTGGAATCTGATTCTAAGATGCATCATTGAATCATCCTTTGAGGGGAAATGTTACAAAATGAGACCCAATCTAGCAAACATTTTCTGACATGAGCTGTCTTGCCTTAACTAAGCAAAATTCAATGATGCTGTTTCAGAGTATGAAAATCACTCAAAGAAGCAAAAAAGTTTGGAAATATGGGCTGTGGAGGGGGTACATCTGCTTGGGGAGGAAAGGGCAGAGAAGGAAGGGGAAGGGGTAACTTCAGACGTGCTTTTTCCTTCCTCTGGAATTTACTTGAGCATGCAGTATATGGGGCAGGTTGCTGGAAGGATGGACCCAAAAATGTACAGAGCAAAGGGGATTTATGTGCAGCGTCTCTCTGTCAGACCTCCTTTCTGGATGCAATGTCAGGAGCTGGGCAGCTCCAGCATGGGAACATCCACTAAGGAGCAGCTTCAGGGGCCAGGGAAAATGGGTTTTCCAGCTTCTTCTCCTGCCTGAAGCCTCTTTTTCCAAAGCATTTTGTACATGGTGTGAAAGTTCCTTCCCTCAAGGGGGTTTTTTGCTTCAGTTTTTGGGGTCCCACTCAGGCACCATGGTAAAGGGAAAAGGTAAAATAAATACACATTTAAAAAATCATGTACTGTTACAGCAGACCACAGACTTTAAAATAATGTAACCCTATTGCTTCACTGTCTTCAACATGTCACTAAAGAGCTGAGATCAGGCTGTTCAGGAATCAGTTCCACTTTGGAGCACATTTGCATTAAGTTTAACAATAAATTATTCTGTTTTGCAATGCCTGGCTTAGGAGTGATTATAACATCACTGTAATTACCCATACCAGCACCTCCACAATCAAAATTTGCAGTGAAAGCTTAGGGGCCTCTCTAAACCTACTGTATAAAAAGTGCTGCTTTGCACACAAAATATCGACTTTTTCCCAAAAAGTTCTTTTTAACAACAGCCAAAATGATTCACTGATATCCTTCTTGTGAAGCGTTTCATAGGAACTTCAAGGTTTGATTGCAATGAGAACAGAAATTACAGAGTGGAAAAGGGAAAAAAAGAGATTTGGTAGGCTCTTGGTCAAAAAAAGAACTGGTTGAAGAGGACTAGAGGGAAGCAGAAAAACAGTGCTGAATGCAGTGAACTAGGGGGAAGAAGAATGGTTGAAGCTTTCAGAGGAAGGTAAGGATGAGTTAAGTGGAAACAGGACACAAAATCCCTTAGGATCTGCTCACAGTTCCAGTGACTAACTTACAAGCTATTAGCACCACAGTTATTGATGTGGTACTCACATTTACCATTGCTGTTCCAGAGAAAACTTTCTCATCCCAGAAAGTCTGATAAAAACCATAATCAGTTTTACTTGTGGTTGCCACTGCTACATGCAGAAAAGTACAAACCATGCTGTGTTGCTTGTTACAAGTTTCAGAATCTGAAATTTAAAAAATATTTGTTTTACTCCAACTATGTTAAAAATGAGCTTGAATAATGGAACAGTATCTACAAAAAAATTGCTTTTCAGAAAGAAAATCCAGGTCAAAGTATAGCTCTGAGATGATGGAACATAAAGAGGAATTTTGACCTGGGGAAGCTGAGATTGAAATTAGTCAACATCTTAATGTTCAAGATAAATATGACATAAGGCTACTCATGTCACCACTTCCACATGGGAGAACAAGAGGCTAAGGCAGGGTCTACCACCATGAACAACCTTTCAGCTGACCATTCAGATGAACAATTCCGTCAATATGCAGTCATGACCATTAGATAATAAATGAAAATTTAAAATCTGTTTTATATAATTATTTAGTGTGTTGCTCAAGGAAATGTAAACATTTTAGGAGAATGAAATATTTGTATAGTTCTTACTGAAGTAAGATTCTTTGGCTCTGTCAGAACTGCATACCTGTGCCCATAACACTTGTGCATCATTGCACCTGAAGGTACTTGTCTCTGTTATTTCAGTCATTCAGACAAATAATTGAACAACATACTAAATCATTCTGCCAAAGAACTGCCAGAGATTTGGTATGTGTATTACTGTATGATCACCTGTTGGAGTCCTCTCCTGAAAACAAATGATGACTCAATGAAAAATGTGTGACTCCTCTTTAAAGTAATAACACAACAGCAAATGGGAAGAAAAAATAATTTTTAAAATTGCAGTAATTATTATTTAATTATGCATTTTGGAGGCATGTCTTGGGGTTTCTTTAAATCAGGTGTTTTCTAATTTGTGATTGCCTCTAAATGCATGCAAAATATCATGGGGGTTCATATTTTATTACATCTTTGTTTGTGCGAGTTCCCTCGGATTAATGTTCCTGCTCTCCACTTTGTCTGGAAAATGACCAACGGGGCCTGTGGAGGAGGTGTTTGGAAACTGGAGCAGAGAGACTATATTAGCTCTACCTCTGCAGTCTAAAAATATCTCTGTTTTAGGATGGTAGGACAGAATTTGGCCCTTGGGATTTATAGCCTAGGCAGGTTAAGTGAGAGCTGTGCACATTAAATGCAGACTTTGAGGTAGGCCATCGCAACTTTCCTAAAATGATGTTACCCTACGGTCAGATTTTGTTTGTTTTTAATATTCTGTAAATTTACTACAGGGGCTTTGATGCATGTTTTTCAGCTTGAAAGCAAAACTGTCTTCCTTCATCCACCACTTTACAATTCTAATGCTTTTAGCAGGCAACTCCAAGACACAGAAATGGGCTCAGAAAGCAGCACAGCTAACAAGAATATCTGGAACTGTTGTAGGAAAGATATAAAAGAACACCCAAAAGGCCAGAAGAGGACCGAAAATCTTTTAGCCAGGTGTCTGTCAGTCTTTGACTGAGCACTTGGACAAAGCTCCACCGTGGCAGGTTGGTCTTCAAGGTGGTGTTTATGCACCTTCAGAGGAAGAGTTTGGTACCAAATCAGTGTCAGAGAGGGGCTGCTGGTCCTGGTGTGCATCCCTGAGGTGGCATTGCCTCTCTCTCCAATCAGCTCAGCTTCTTGCACCAGCTTTGAGCTTGCATAAAGCCTTTGATGAGTTACTTCTGGGTTGCAGCAGGATGGATGAGGGAAGAGCCCTCTTGTATGTACAACAGAACTTTCTGCTGCCTGCACTTATTCTGTTTTTTGTTTGTTTGATTGTCTTGAAATTTTTTACTGTGCTTTTGATCTGAGCCCAAGAATTGAAACCATCACTGGGAATGTGCTGCTAGAGAGAATTATGAAACAAAATGCAACCACAACACTTTAAATGTTGATTTAAGGCATGTCTAGACCTCATGCTGGCTTTCTGCACCAAGATGAATTTCTCATAGAGACTACCCCTCCTCCACTTCCCAGATTTTATATTAAAGTCAATTCCCTATACTCTCTCACAACTCCAGCCCTTCTGTATAAAGAGGAATAATAGGGCTTCTGCTTTCTCATTTTCATTTGCAGTTTGAAGAGGGCTTGTATTAAATGGAAGTAGAGGGAACATTAAGAGGAAGCACGAACATGTGTAGGGTTTTTCAGTTGTTAGGTTGATTAAGGAAAGCCACAAAATGGTAGCCATGGAAAAGACCAAAGTCAAAGCATCCATGCATATTCCATGGCATTGCTATTGACTCTGAAGATGTTCTTACCCTTGAAGGGCCTGGCTTGTGCTCTTGTGGGCTGATGCCACCAAGTATTTCTAGAACTTCTGCCTTTGTTAGAGTCACATAGTAGATGTTTTTATCTTGCTTTTACCTTTGGGATTGTCTCTCTTCCCCCACAGCTGTGGTGATTTGTTTATTCTGGTGTTAATAACTAGATCTGCAGTTAGTGTGTCCAACAGCATAATAATCCACACACACTAGACACATAGGGGTAGATCCAGCACAGAATATTCATTTGTGTTGGAGGATGGAGAAGAGTTATCATCCAGGAAGGGCTCAAAATGCTTCCCAGAATCAGAATTCAAGTCATCTGTACAGTGGCAGAAAAATATCCAAGTGTAATATTTTTTCAGTGGAAATTGCCATTTCAGGGGGAAAAAAAGGACAAAGTAGTGTTTCTGCTGTTTATTTTGGCAACCAAAGCTGCTCAAGCATTATAGAGTATAATACTTAGTAGTAATTCCAAATAAATCATTTGAGAATACAGTCTTTTAGGTTATTCTTTTCCTTCCTTTATAATAGACATCACAGCTAGGACAGGGCATGTCTTTTGCCTGGAGCTGCTCATTAATATAGGAAAAAATAGTGAGCCAGAAGAGTTTATTATCTAAACAGACAGGACACAGTGAAAGCAGAGAAATTACTAGCCACATTGTTGTGATGGGAATGAAGGAATATTGAGAGTAAATGATTTGTTCAAGGCAGTATTGACAGTGATGCAGAAAACCCCCAGCCCACCACAGTTCTGATCCAGTACTTGAAATTTTTGTTTTCATCTATTTATTCTCAATTTAAAAGGATTTGATGGCATTTATCTACTCTTTTTTCCTCTGTGTTTATTGTTTGAAGATACCTGAATTGTCACAGAGAGATGTTTCATGTCTGATGTGCAAGCCATGATCACTAGGATGGGCTTGGATGTGTAGGGTATGGTCAATTCCCAAAAAAGAGAACACCTGTACCCAAGTCCTGCACCACCTTTGAAGCCTTTTGCCATGCACAGCAATATACTTTGTGCATTCCCATGCCCAGAGGGGGTTGGCCATATCCTCATGGACAAGGAAAGCAAGATGGTGCATGAGGACTCACAACTTCAAAATATCAAAATGGTTCCAAAGCCTCTTTTAATTTTCTTGAAAAGGACTTCCACTTGGTCAAAATTCTGGTATAAACGTCAGTCCATCTCCTAAAACCAGAAGAAGTTGCAGAGAGGTTTGCCTTCCCATTGGGTCTGACATGAGGACCACTTTGCCACGGTCAGGGGGTGGAATGAAATGGATCCACTGGACATTCTCACTGGTCAAAATCCTCCTGGGAACAAAGAGAGACCAGCAGCCTTGTCTCTTGCATCTTATTGCGTAGATTTATGTGGTATAAAAAGACCATGAGCATTGTGCTAGCTCTCTGCACATAGCAGGATTTCACTCAGCAGCTTGAGAAGGTCAATCAAGTATTAAATAGCACCCATGATAACACGGTAAGATCAGTAGGTGCCATGTAACATTTCTTACATATCATGAGCTGTGCACAAGGGCATATCTAAGTAAAATGCATAGGAAATAGCATCACACAAATATGATCTACATTTTTTTCTTGATCAAAGAGGCTGAGGGAAAAAATAATTAAAAAGTAAAAGCCTTATGCAATGAGATTTAAAAGAAAACTTTGGAGGCTGACAAGACGCATCTGGCACAACTTCAAAGTCCATCAAAGTACATATAATCAATGTTTGTCAATAGCAGTTTTGCATCCTTTAATTTATCTTTCATGGATATAAAGCATGATGTTATTAGGATCCAGTCCATACCTTAATTCTGTTTGAGATTTGATGAATCAGGGCTCTATTAAAATTCAGTGCAAATCAGCTTACTCAAGGACACATTACATAAAGTCGCGTGTTATCTAACTCCTTTTATCTTGCTGTCTTTCTAACTAGTTAAAGAATCTGGAATTTCATAAACTTGTATTTGTGGCTGGCCACCAACATACTAAGTCTCAAACATCTATCTATTGCTAATAGGCACCTGCTTAAGGTATGCACATGTGGCATAGTCAGGATACTGAAATTCTTTGTGTATTTTCTGGTGTATGAAATCTCCTTTAGGATTGTTCATGCTCCACAGTAAGGAATCAGCAGAAACAAGGTTCTCTGGAAATTTCAGCACCTGTCACTGTAATCAAGTGCTCACAACTGTCTCTTTCACCACAAAATTCACATTCAGGATGGGAAATTATGAAGCCCTTGGGATTTCACTGTTTTCTTCCTCATATTTCAGCATGTGGACACTATTTCTATCACGTCCTTCCTTTTCAGGTTCTAAACTGTCTTGGAGAAAGAATGGTCACTTCATTTGTTTCTGTAACATGTAGTACAAACAATTTCTGATCAGCAAGAGTTTGTCAGCATTTCCGCAATAGAGGGTTGTTTATCTTGCAGTAATACTCTGATTTCCTGCGTTGCTACTGTTGTTACAAATGCTTCAGCCTCAGGAGAATAGAGGTTTTCAAGAATTTAAAATTCTGTTAAAAAAAAAATGAATCCCGATTCTCACATTAGTGGACAAAAGCTTGAGAACATGAACTCTGTTTCATGTCTGAAATTTAGAAAATAATAAAAAACCCACACTTTGATATTTTTAAAAATCATATGTTATGTAACTAGATCTCAGTAATTTTCAGGTGGGAGAGAGGTAAGTATGCTTCATACTTTTTTTCCAATTGATAATAATAGTCGAAAGATATTTCTAATACAAGGTCAATGCTTGTTTTTATTGTTAATTTATACTTTGATACTTACTGATTTGGAACATTTGCCAGTGGTCAATGCAGTGATTATCTGGATAGGATGCATTTATTTGATCAGGGCAATCTGTTGAACATTAAACAATATTTGAAGCATGGTTAATTATTTGCACTGAATTAGCTTGGCCTCGAAAGATTGTGGCTTGTCTGAAAAAACATAGGCAAGAAGAAAAAGCTAATTTCAAGAAAAAGCTAATTTCAAGAAAAAGATGAGAATGGTTAGCAGTGCTTTGATCCTTCAAGTTCTTCCACTGGTTATTCTCCTAGGGACCACATGTTTGTGCGTGAGTATGTTTTTATCCTCCTTTTCTTTCCATGTGCCAGCTCTGCTGTATCTGCATTTCAGGCCACTGAGGTGACCAAGTTAATGCAGCATAAGAGAGAAGCCCAATGGTTTTTTTTGGAGCAGACATCTACAGTGTCAAGGAATGGCTCTTCTGGGTACACTCAGTGGTCGCCTCACTCCCAGTGGTCTGTGGTGGGGAGCATAGTCCCTCTTCTAGCCCTGGGCACTAAGAAATGCCCCAGAACACCAGGTTGCAGCATGGGCAGCTCATCTTAAAATCATAGAATGTTTTGGGTTGGAAGGCACCTTAAAGATCATCATGTCCCAACCCCCTTGCCATGGGCAGGGACATCTTCCACTAGACCAAGTTGCTCAGAGCTCCATCCAATCTGGCCTTGAATGTTTCTATGGATGGGGCGTCTGTCCACCATCTCCCTGGGCAACCTGTGCCAGTGACTCACCACCCTCACCATAAATAGTTTCTTCCTTATTTCCAGTCTTCATTCTGAAGGGACTAAATACTGGATTAAACAGGTAGGCACTGCCTTGGGACTTTTGCAAACTCTTCTGTAAAAGATAAAATTCCCCCAGCCACATGTTTTGAATGACTTAATTATCGTTGTTGCTAACATGGGAAGAAGGTTAATGGCAAAATATTCAACACAGCTAGGGGTGACCAGAGCTCTGCCATGGTAGAGCTTGATATACTTTCCTACATCTATTCATCTCCTCTTTAAAGAAGATTGGAAGAATGACTTGTAATCAAAAGAAAGTTAAAAGTCAGTTTAAAAAAAAATTCTTTTGTTCTTCCAAGCAATCAAGTAGATTTTCTCGTGAAGGAATCTGAGGTTCTTTAAAACATCTGCTTTCTTAGTGACATTTCCTATGTGTGCAGGTTCATATTCACTGAAATGCGTTTCAAAAATTCAGATGTTGATGTGTTTAAATTTAATTCTTCGGGAAAAGTATGTAGTGAGGGGGTTTAATGGGGCATAGATATTTTTAAGAAGTCTGGAATTTGAGATCAGTGATTTTTACAACTCAATAGAGTAATGATTAATTAGCGTATCACCAGGACCAATGTCACACTTGTTCCAGTAGTACATGTAGCCTCTTACTGAGGGGATCAGCTCTAGGATACTTCAATGCCAGTTTTACAGACTTTGTGGGAACGCCACTTCATACAAATAAGCTCCTAACGAATTTGGCAGTGTTAATTCATGCTCAGTGAGGAAGATGTGGGACCAGTCTTAGACAACATGAAGTCTTGCCCAGATTTTTTTCTAACTAGTCCTAAGTGTTAGATTGATTCAATACCTTTGGCAGTCCTAATCTGATGTTGCTTTAAAAATTGCAATGGAAAATGTAGACTATATCTCTCCCCGCCCCTGAAAATTCATTAACATTGCTAAAATGCAAAAGCAATTCTGCTGTCATTGAAAAGCAGCACGACAGAATATTCAGCAGGCTAGTTTTTAATAAAACATGCTTTTTCTTCATAATTACTATAACAAGGTTTTCTGGCTTAGCACTTGGCATGGATCCCAGAAAAAAAAAGAGGGGAATGAGTTGCCATGATGTGACCATTGCATGACAAACAAGTTATGAGAGGATATTTTTGTCTTAATGATTTGTCCTGAAGAAAAAGTTGCACTAAAATAGTTTGAATGAAAAAATAATAGATGATGCACTTTGCTGAAACCACAGAAAACACCCTTAAATTCCTATTTTCAACCTTTTCTAGAACTATCTTCATCATTTTTATTTGAATCTGGTTTTAGAAGTTTTTATAAGTAATAAGTTGATTAACAAATATTATTGGTGAAATATAGCAGAAGTCAAAAATGGGTTTAAGCAGTAGTTCGTGCTCAGTCAGTCACAATGGAACAAGAAAATACTTGGACATTCATGGATCTGGCAGGTTTGGAGCAGAACCCTAAGGCAAAAATTTTCATTCAGTTCTTTCATACTACCTGAAGAGAAACTGATGCCATCTGCATGAATCCAAACTATTTCCATAAAAAGCAAAAAGCTGCATGGCGAGGTCAGAATTTGATCCTTTACTTTAGCATGTATGGTGCAACTGCACCAAAGACTGTCTTCAGACATGGCAAGAGTTCTCGGGTTCGGGGTTTTTTCCCCCTGCTTTTCATTTCACTTCTGCTCAGCAAGATACTGTAGTAGCAATGTGCCTGCCATCAAGACATTTTATTGTTAAGTATTCCTTAATTAGCCGAAGAGAAAGCCAGAGAACTCTGCTGCAACCGAGCTGTGTATCCTCACTTATCCAGACTTGTTCTGAAGCAAACTTCCTAGAATACACTCAGATTTAAATGGTATGCTTGAGTTGGGCTAGAGAAATCTGGAACAGGACAATACAAAGTTGGATCCCACAACACTCCAGTGCTGCCCCTGCCTGTACACCAGGCTGCAGCTCCCAATTAACAGTGCTCTAAAGTGATTCAGCACATGTTCGCAGGGAAAAAAAGTTATTTTTAAATCTACAGGTGTTCAGATCAGTCCTTTTCCTTGTATCAAATTTGCCTGCAAACTCAACTTCCCTGGCAGCAGGGAGGAAGATTTGCAAGGGTCAGACTAGAAGAGGTGGCTCTTCACTGAATATTTCGGCACTTCAAAAAATTGATATCCTCTTAGTTGTGGTGGAAAGTGTTTCAAAATCACTAGCCTTGCCCAATCCAATAATCAAGTGCACTTAGTAGCGGAAAGGGAAGGATAAAAGTATCACATTAAGATCAAACAATTGCAAAAATGAGTCCCTTATCATAAGGGCCTATCTCCCTCTTGGCGCACAGCAAGTAGGATGCTGTTGGCAGCGGTACATGTCTTTCCTTGCCTCAGGTGCTTGGAGACCAACATTTTAGGATGTTCTAAAGTCAACTCTGTCTGACATCTTTTTCTAATGCCCAACAGATCCATTCCTGTAGCAAACTCCCACTTCTGCTCCCCTCGCCCTCACTCCAGGGCTTCATCATGCACACAAGGGTTTCACGCTCCACTGTGTTGCAAACCAATCACTGCAGAGAGAAGTGAATGCTGCCAAGCCTGCCTGGATTTGTGGTCCATCAGGTGTAATACCCTTCTGCAATGCTCGCCTAAATTTGCCTGATGCAGCACAAAAGCAACAAAGCCCTGGGAGTGCCCCCAGCTAATTTTGCACCGTGCTCTCAGAGAGGGAAGCGTTGCTTGCTGACCCCTGAAGGCAATCAGCTTATGCCCTGCAGCGTGCAGGTTGATATCCTGTGTAACTAAAGGGACTTAATGACTTTGCATAAGCTTTAAGTCTAGCAGTATAACCTGCATTCCCAGCACTGGCTGTAGGAGTGTTTCATAGCACAGGCACTTGTGGTAGTGTGACTAGCTGGCTCCTGCAGCCCCCTGAAACACATTTTGTAGCTTCCCCTTGCTGTGGCATTCAAGGCTGACCCTATTTTCCACCTGGGAGCACAAGCACACCTCATCCACCAGTGAGCAGCTTTAAAAACACCCAGCTGCTACCAGGTTGCATCTTACAGTGCAGAGATTAATTTGGAAATTTTGATTTCTTGGAAAACAGGAGCAGGTAACTCCTGAGCAGAGAACCAAGCCAATTTCAGCAGCACATCTGCAGGATCTTGCTTTTTCCCTGGATCCCTTTAGGTTTTGTATCAGGTGCTACCATGGGGGTTCACTAAGAAATAATCAGCAAAATAATGATTTTAAATGTGAACTTCTCTGGGTTCTCTGGGACTGGTCGACCAGGACCACAACATTTACTCTGATGCTCAAATTGCAGTTCAGTGTGGAGGCAGGAGATGTCTTGTTAGTAGAGAAGTGAAGAACTCAGGGGTTTTGGTGGAATCCTTTCAGAGAATGGTTTCCCAGGCTAAAAACACGTGTTGCATGTGTGCTACAGATGATAATATGCCCTGCTTTCATTATACTGCAACCATGGCCTTGGCTGAGAAATACAATGTCATTGCTGGAAAAGCCACTTTCCCTTGAAGTTCAAAGACTGTCACGACCCAAGATGGTTGCAGGCAAAAATCTGGCCGATTGTAAGAGCATCAGAACTGTCGATTCCCTCCTCCTTTGGCAAGCAGCCCAGACAAAGGTTCCTACTGAGAGCTGTCAGCAGGATCAAGGGGTTCACTACGAGAAGGCAGTAGCTGTGTCTGCCCTCATGGCTCCTTCATGGCTCGTGTCACTTGTGGATGGAAGTTGATCAAATATCCATCTTCATTCTCCAGTTCAACCCCGTCCCACCTTCTTGGCTGCAAAGCTGTGACTGCACAGATGAACAAATGAAAGCATAATCTTTGTTTTTCTGCTGTGGAGGCCACTTTGTGACAAGTTGCAGGAGAATTTGCAGGACTTAATGCAATTAAGTGACTAAGCCAATTCCTAGCAGTGCAGTTTAATACTGGAATTCCTGTAGTGCTTTGTTGCAGTGTGTGTGTATGTACAGAGCTAGTTTTCATCTCTCTTGCTACTCTGCCATGCAAGCTTGAGTAATTACAATGTTTTCTCTGGAAGTCTGTTTTGCACTCATGTGAATTCACAGCATAACCCTGGGCTGTCACCTTTTTGCTCTCTTTCTCCACCTGCTTTTGTGTTTTAGTGATTCAATTTTTGTTGTAATAAGGGGTAGCAATGTACCCAAGACACAATAAACAGTTCAATTGCAGAATGCCCTTGGCAGCTGTAAATAATTTCCCTTGGATTTGGGGTCAAATCTTCCTGGGTTTATGCAGAAAGAATTGCTAGAGATTAACTGGACATTTTTGTCTGAGAAAGAGCCGCAGGATTCCATCCTGAGATGAGGAAAGTTCATGGTTCTGTCATTTCTGTTTGAAATCTATTACATTTCATTAGTCTCTCTTTCTTAAGGAGTTGAAATGGAAAAATTGAGTGTATCATGTATCTGCAATGTTTAATATTAGTACAAAATCTATTTAGCAAAATTTTGAAGGTTCTTTGGAGGAATGAAGCTAAAGTTTTAGTGAAGTGTTAATCATTACAGTGACAAAAGACAACAAAGGTCAGGTGAAATTAGGATATTTTGAATTTCACAATTTTTTTCTAGGAGCCCTATAAATGTAGTTGGCTCCATAGCCAGCAGTGCACTGGTACCCGTATAAAATGTCCCTCCTAGCTTTTTTTTTTTTTAGGGTTCCTTTTTTATGAGCCTAAAGTAATAAAATTTAAAATTGCTTTCTGCAAATTCCTCCAGCTTTGTCCCTCATCACTGCAGATCGGCTATGAACAGAATCCAGCGATTTTATTCCCTCTTGACAGAGCACACAAAGTATCGGTGTGGAGCTGCAGCAAGGAGATTGTTTGGTGAAACCAGCCCCATAGTCTAATTTCTTCTCCCCCCGCCCCCGTTCCTTTTGTTCGAATCCTGCTCCTCGTTGGGCTCAGTGTTGCACCTCGTCGGAAGGACAAGATCCTCCTCTGCTGGCCACGAGCAATACGGCACCGCAGGCAGGAGGCCCTGCCTTCACTGCCCCTGCCTGCACTCCCTCCTGCAGCCGCCTCCCGGACTCCCACCCTGTGCACCCCTCCTGACAGCCTCCTTCTGCATCCCATATCCAACATCCTGCATCCCATATCCAACATCCTGCATCCCACATCCTGCATCCCACATCCCATATCCAACATCCTGCATCCCATATCCAACATCCTGCATCCCATATCCAACATCCTGCATCCCACATCCTGCATCCCACACCCTCTCCTGGAGTGGAGGAAGGGGAGAGCTCCAGCAGACAGGAGGGAAGGAGTGAGCTCTTCCTCCTCCTCTGCTGCACACCACCATGGCAAGCTTCACACCATGAATCCAGATGGTAAAATTTGGCCCTGTGCTGGCTAGCAGGGGAGAAAATGCTTCAAAACCAGTGTGGTCTGGTGAGTGGTCCAGTGGACCTCAGGAGGGAGGAGAAAACTCTCCATGCTGAGAAGTCAGCTCTGCCAGAGGTTTTGTCTCCTGTGGCTCTGCTGCTGCAGCTTGTGACAGGCTCACAGGGAGGGAAAGTCTCAGTACAAAATGAGATACAGGAGCCTTACAGCAAAGACTGTGTTTAACTCCTGGACTCTCCGTGCTGGGTGCTCCAGAAGCTTTTGTTCCCAGTAACATTTATACTGTGGCAGCAGACAGAGGCTTTCATCCAAAAGCAGCAATCAAAATCTGGGACTCAGTCACCAGCCACCAAGCCTGTGCCGGCTCTGAAGGATGATAGTGTAAACCTGCACTGTCGAGGGCACCAGTTCATTGCCAGAGGGAGTTTAGGGTACCTGCCCTTTTGTGGTCAGTTCTGCCTGTGCTTGGACAGAGGGACAGGTGGATAAGCTGGAAAAGAATGTAGTGTAGTGCAATGTTACATCTCTCATCTTTCCTATTTTCGTGGGGTGTGAACATTGTGAGAATGTCATCTCCACCCTACAGCTGGGGAAACTGAGGCACAGAACAGCTTGGTGCACCTCGCTCAGCCTGGGCTGAAGCCCTCCAGCATTCCCTGGGGTGCCAAGGGCTGCCCCAAGTGCAGGGGCAAACTCACTAAGACAAACATTTCCGACCCAAACCCTTTCCACCCCACAAGGCAAAGAGCACAACAGGGCAGCACAGAGAGCTGGAGAGGGACATGAAATGTTTCTTGCATCATACTGCTCCCAATGCTGCTTCCTTGTTCTTTGTTTCATCTGTTCCTCCAAAAGAAAGTACACTTGCAGGGTTTGTTTTGGTCTGTGTTTATGGATGAACGCTACCACTAATTGTAAATGGAGCAATTAGACCTTTGCTTTATACAGTCTCCATTGGGGTCTGGCAAAGGATCTGAAGAAAGCTGTACCTGCACTCAGGAAACGTATACACCAAGGACAGGGCTTTTACAGCCTTCTCATTTACCATCATCTCCACACTGATTCTGGAGGGGCAATTGTGTGAGGATGTGTGTCCTTCCAGCTGCAAAGGATTTAGTTCTCTGTGTGTGTGGCTCACTCAAATGCACCTGGGAAGGAGCTCTGCTGAGTGGTTCAGGGGATAGTGCTCTCATTAATGTCAGTGGGGAAGGGGAGAGCTGGAGTGTCTGTTCTCCCTGGCTCAAACACAAGAGGGACGCAAACGTGCCTGAAGCAAAAACTCATTTATATATTCCGGATAATATTCACAAACGTGAATCCTGAGCTTTTTTATTTTGTCCTGTTTCTTATTCATTGCTTCTGATTCACTTGTTCTTAGTCGCAACCACTGTTATCTGAGAATGTCTTTCTTCTATAAATAATGTGTGACTAAACAGGGCATATATTTACAGTTAATTGTATCTGTAGCAATGCATAGATGCACATAATAATTGTGTGTGTATGTGTGCTGTCCTTACCATGTGTGTTAAATTGTTTGGAAATACATTTTATTCCCTAAAATCATGTGAGGGATGAAGAACAGCTGCTTCAAATCTCCTTTACACCCACCATTATCATGTGTATCCTCACTGAAGGCAGGTAATCCTGTCTGCAGCTGGGATTTAGAGCAAGAGGGAAAGCAAACGGAAATTGTCACACTGGGGATGTGTCCTGGTGTAGAGTCAGTGCCTTTCCTTTCAGACAAACCTCACTCACACTCTTCAAAGGCTGAGAGCTGTTTTCCATCTTCTTCTGTTCCCTTTTTTTTTTTGCCCTTGATCATGAGCCAAACAGGAAAGGTTGGAGCCCCACGTTGCAGGTGGGACACACGGCATTTCCTCCCAGAAAGTGCCAGAAATATTCTCCTGTATCCAGACATTGTTGACAGCCTTCCAGCTCAGGGGTCCAGATCCCACTGGGCACACTGGAGGTAAGGACCTGGGCCATGCTGCACTGCCCAACATACACTCTGCCGTGCCTGGGCAACTCCCAGCCTCCTGCTTTGGTAGCCAGCTGGAGTGTGGCCTCTGTCAGCATCTCAGAGAAGCTTCACAAGTAGCCAATGTGCCATCACCTCATAAGCAAAGAGACAATTTAACTCATTCAGGTCAGGTTTGCTCCAAATCAGACCAGCCCAGCAGCTTAGGCTGTATGCTTGGAAAAGGCAGACCTCTCCCACAGACTGTTGACTTTTTGTTACTCTTTTCAAAGAGCTCTTGAAATCTAGGCCAGTTAGCTCCAAAGTGGGTAACAGCCTTATCTGGATGTCTGGCACTAGGGGCAAACAGAATCTTTGTACTGTAAGCAAAGCTCTGCGCTGGCTTTTGTTTTTTCAGAAACTGACTCTCTGACCTTTATTATCTCATGCAGGCTTCCCATTTTTCCTTCTGGGCCAACATGATGGAAGGTAAGTGGTTTCACTTTCTTCATCTTAGCTTCTGCCTGCCACAAAACTGAAAGTCTGGCAACCTGGTTCATCAAGACCCTTCACTAGTCCCCAGTGCTGAATTATATTAACTTCATGCAGAGCCTTGCTTAAAAGAAGGTCTATCATCAAGTAAAAAGTCTGTTTGACTTTGGACAAATAATATGGTGAGTGCTTTCAGACCTCCACAGGTGCTGTACATCAGTGCAGGAGACAATGCTGCATCGTATCCCAGCCAGGAGTGTGTCTGGCACACTGGAGACAAACCAGAAGTACAGCAGCAGTACCAATGTGCAGCTGATCACAGGGTTCTCCTGGACCACACCTGGAACTCTCAGTTCCGTCCCAAGCCAGGACTTTTCTGTCACTCTCTGCCTTCATGTGCTTTGGGGACCTATGGGTGATGCAGTGGGCCATGGTCTGGAGGAGAGGTCATGGTCCTGGGCTGCAAACCTCACAGAAGGATAAGCAAAGAGCCTAGAAGGGGATGAAAACTGGAGGTCAAATAAATGAAAGCTGACTTTCCCTTGCAGCATGCAACTAACTGTGGAACTTATTTCTGCAAGGTTTTGTCCCAAGTGCAAGAAGGTTCAAAAACAAGCCCATGCAAGTAAAAAATCGTTAAAGGCTGCATCGCATTAAGATGTTGATAAGGGAAAAGCTGTGATGAATATTGTGTGAGGATGTGTAGGATGTGTGAGGATTTGTATATCCTTTCACAGCCTACATGGTCCAAGTAGAAGATTATGGTTTTATTGAATAATTTAGTATTTTTGCAGGTAAGCCCTGTTCTTTCTTTTCTTGATTTCAATGGCTCCTAGATTTGAGTTTCTAATGCATAGCTAATGAAATAATACAATAATTTTGCTCATTTTCCTGCAAAAAAATAGGGTGGGTTTTAGTATGCACTCATTATTCATCTGCATTTCTGTTCATTTCAGTGGAATTTCAGCTTTCAGGTCAAACCAGAAATCTTGGCACTCATACAGCACCAGCCAAATCAATGTTGCTGTTCTAACAACATGTGTGTAGAAAACAAATTTCCAAATAATTTTTGTGTCTGAGCTCAGTATTTGGGTTCTGCAAATATTTGGCCACAGCCATGCACTTGATTCAGGGTTTGCACACCTGTTTACACAGCCTTGTGCAAACCGGTTGATCTGCCTTTTGATGGTAGAGTATCCCTTTCACAATTTTTTAATTCATTCCGTGCCTTGTGGTGTATGGTCCTTCCGTCTGTCCTTCCACTCTCCTACTCCCCATCCCCCTGCAAGTCTCCACTCCTTCACCATCACAGTCCCCCTTCGCCCCACATCCATCCCTCTGAGGGAAAAAATGCTGCAAAACTGCTTTTAAGTAACAGCCACAAAACTATTTGAAAGGCTTTCTGGCTTTGTTGTTAGCCAGTCTCCCTTCTTTCTGAAGCTGCAGATACTCCCAGCCACAGCCCGCTTGGAAGGGAGGAAATACTGTGAGGTCTCATCTCTGCAGAAGTAAATGGGGAATATCTCATTATTTAAAATACAGTCAGGATTTCAGCCTCATAAAAATAACACTACAATAATCTCAGAGCTGGGGACAAAAAGTATTTAGAGGGGTGGTAGGAAAACTCATCCTGCTTAAATTAGGCCAGATTTCAGTCAGTCTCCAGAGGTTCAGAGAGCTTGAATAAATGCTGGGTACTTTCTGGCGCTCTTGATGTGTGTTGGCAATAGGCTTTAACTCTGCACATCACTCATCTTGACAACTGCAGTCCAACAAAGTTACCTCGCAATTCAGGTCACCCGATGGCATCCTAATGCATCACTTTCCCACTTGGAACATTAGTCATCACTTGATCCAGGGAAGGTTTTGAAAACAGTGTGACTGTCGGCATTGGGATATCTGTTCTCTCTGTAACAGAGAGCCCGTGTAAGCTAATGAACAAGGGGATATTGATCAGAAATCCATTGCTTGATTGACAGCTCTTGGTAATGTGAAAAACTGCAGATGAAAGCTTGTGCAGTTTAAAAGATCACCCAGACCTCAAAGCTGATTTGAAGCTTTAAAAGTCAATCTCTGTCTATCAATTATGGGGGGATTTTTTGTACTACACAGAGGAAAGTTATTCTTTGAAAATTTGCATGCAGGATGTCTAATTTAATTTCATGTAATAGTCACATTTCAGTGACAAATGTCAGATCACTGCTTTTTTTAAGCATGTTAAGGTTTTCCAGCACTTACAAAGAACGAACACTCTGATTTAGTAATATGTTTAAATCAACCAGTGTATCAGATTTTGTGCTTTAATTATGTGCTCAGATTTAAAAAAGTGTTGTTTTTGCTTTACTACACCTATGGCTTGTTATGAATAATTTAAAAAATTGGAATGGGAGCACTTCTTAAATAAGAGATGTGGAAGGCAAACAGTTATTTAGTGTCAAAGCAGTGATAAATAAGAAGACACCTTTTATTTTGGTATCATATGCCCCAGCCAGGGTTTTCTGGTCTTTGTTTTCCACTGTTTCATGCAGCTGGAGATGACATGGACTAGCTGGGAGATGGGAAACATCACCCATGTGACCTGTAGGAGCTATGTCTGTTTCTCAGTTTTACAAAGAGGGATGGCAATGGGGAAAGCAGGGACACTGCTCATTTCTCAGATCTGCTGCACTCTTACATCACCTTGCCTGGTCTCCTGGACAGTAACCTCAGCTTCCTGACTCCCATATCCACATGGGGGCCTGGGTACCCAAAAGGGCTTGCTGATGTTTTCTGAGCCCTTTCCATATGCACCCTTAACTCCATGCTTTGGCCATTAAATTTCTTGAAATGGTAATTGCCAGCCTTTAAGGGGGTTGGTCAGTGTTGCCTGCTTTACCTCAGCCCTGGCTACTTGCTCTCTTTGAGGGCTGCTGGGTGCCAAACTGGCTTCAGGTGTGCAACAGCCTGTCCCAAAATTGCCCCATCAGTGCACGTGGTGCTCCCCAGCCACTCAGAGCTGCCAGAAGCACGTCCTGCAAAACATGAATTACATCTCGGTCAACTTGTTTACAGAAGAGATGCACTTAGAAATAGTTCATAACATATCAAGTAATTACATAGGTGTTATTAAAAAATGATTAATCTGTGGCTGAGAAATCATGCCAAACAAAAATCAAGTGACAGTAGCTTCATTTCTTAACAACTCACACTAAGCAGTTGGTTTAAAAACCAGGGTAGATGATTCTACAACAGCTTAGCTATTTGTGCTCATTTGGGGCACTTATTTTTCCTCTGTTGATTCAGCAGAGTCCTCACCAGCCTCTGTAAAGCACGCTGGCATGTTTGCAGTCTGCCTTTGCAGCCGTCAGTCCCCTATTCATCCTTCATAACTTTTAGCAGGTATATTTTTTCCATAAAAAGGGATACCCCATCCTTCAGAAAGCATCTGCAGAATAAAAGCCAACGTGCCCCTCTAAGATTCTGAAAATAAACAGGGGATGCAAAATCAGACTACTTCAGACAGTTCCTTCAACCTCAAGTCATTTGCAAAATCTCCTCTCCAACAAAATGAACTTGGAGGCTGCATTTCAGGCAAAACTTCCTTTTTGTTTTTCTACCTTAACTACATCACATTAAATTTAATTTTGTACAGTGTAGACAATGTCCTTATCTTTCAGCAAGATCCTTCTGTTCCCCAGCAAGGCATACACTTCTGCAACACTTGCACATAGTCGAGATTCGGCTCCTGTGGAAATAATGAGCTGAGGAAAAGGAGTCTTGACTTGACATAGCAATAAATGAGGTGAAACTTTCCTCTATTTTTTTTTTTTTTGTGAGAAACGAGAGTTGGCATGTAGGAAAAAAAAAAAGAAGAAAAAAGACAGTTCTATTTTAATATGAAATATAAAACACCCATTGTACAAACGTGGAATTTCTTTCTTTTTTTCAGAAGCAAAGAAAGAATAAAGATAAAGGCTGCAAGCGAATGAATGAGGAGAGAAAACTAAGATAATGCAGTCGATAATCAGTTCAAGGCAGAGCATTATCCATGGGGCCATCGGTCCAGCCCTAGGGGAGAGCTTTTTAAAATGTCTCTGTACGTAGCTTAGCTTTGCTCATTACCATAGCTTGTCTTTGAAACACTGCAGTGGCTTCCACTGGCAAGAGCTGTACCTGTGCAAGGAGCCGCCAGCCCACTTTAATCAAACAACCCCCCCAGCGTGGCTGGCGAAGCCGCGGGTCCTCGCGGGCCCCGTGAGGACACTGGCTCCTGTAGGCCACGGGCTGGCAGAGGCAGGGGTGGGCTCCTCAGCACGTGTCTGCAGTGCCGGGCTCTCACTCCTCGAAGGCTCTTTGTGGGTGAGAAGTCACGCAGACCTGCAGATGCGTCAGGGCCTCTGTCCCCTGATTGCCCTCGAGATGGGACTCTGTGCTCCCACACACAGCAGGGCCCCTGAGCTGGGGAGGGCCCTGCCTCATTCTGCAACAGCAGTGGTGATGGTCAGCAAAGCAGTTGGACAAAGAAAACCCCTTCTTCTCATAGGAAACTGAATCTCCTTTTGTCACTGTGCTGGTACCTGCCTCAGCATCTGCCCCGGCTGTGGTGCCACACGGGGATTTGCCTGGATAGCCCTGGCCTGCATCCCCTCTGGGGCATCCTGACTGTTACCACAGGAGATGGCTGGGCAGCCAGAGCCCCAGTGCCCTTCAGGAGCATCCTCGAGGGCAGCGCTGGGGCCAGCTGTGTTCAGGGTGGCCATGCTGGGCACTAGGTGAGCTCTGCCTATGCCAAGGAGGAGCTGAACAGCACCTTTGGTCCTCAAGATGGTCTCTAAACCCACTGACATCCCAAATGAGCGAAAGGAAAAAGGACTGTCCATCTCAGGGATTAACTTCTTTCATAAGTTTTCTTGTTCCAGTTTTAATTCCTCTGTTCTTTCACTCTCTTCTCACCCCTCCCTGCAGATGAGGCTGATGACTACGAGAACTACTACGACTACACAGAACCGGATCAGGACACCAACCTCCAGCAGGAGCCCTGGGAAGAAATTAGCTGGTTTGAGACATCTTTAGGTGACAGCTTTGACATGAAAGGTACCTCTCAGGGGTGGGCAGGGAAGGAAGGGGTAAAATCCCAACCCTGTGCTTGAAGCGTGAGCATGGCAGGCCTGGCTGCCAGCTTGCTCTCGAAATGCCTGCATCAAAGGGATGAGTTAGGAGGATCGTTTGCAGTGTTCTTCTTTGTATTTCTCTTGTAAGGATCCTGTGTTTTATCTCCAGGTTTCACAGGATGGATTCTGATCATGCAGAACATTTCTGATTGCTACTACAAAAAAGCATAGGCTTATTTGTCTATAGACACTGAAAGATGTAATTGCTGTTTTCATGGAATATATGTTCTGTATTTATGCTAGGAATCAAATGTAGAGCAGGTTTCTTTTTTTCTTCTTCTTCTTCTTTTATCAGTTGCAGGGGTTTTATTTCCTTTTCTTTTTTTGTTTTGCTGAACTTCAGGAAAACAGGAATGGATCCTTGAGATTGCTCAGGGGACTCAAAAAGAGAGGCAGGGAAGTTGCCTGTAACATTTCCCAAGTTATCCCCTGGTACAAAACAAGCAGAGCTGACTTTTGTCTGTCTCCAATACCAATTGCTCCTGGCAGCCTGGTCTGCAGTGGAGATGTTGAGCACAGCGTAAAGAGCAGCACACAAGTGACTTTCATCAGGTGCCAGCTCCCTTGAGGCAACAGCCACCCAGGGGTATGGTAGTAGTCTAATGGATGGCTGTTCCATGGGAGATTTAATGCTATGTTCCAAACAGGACAATGCCAAATCCACATCGCTCCAGACTAAGTGCATGAAGGCAGACAGCCAGAAGCAATGCCAGAGAGGCAAATCTACCCCCAATCAAAGGAATGGACTTGCCCCATTACAGCTCTGTAATAGACAGGGCAAAGGGAGTAGCGCAGCCCCAGACCCAAAGCCATGAGCCACTGCAGCTTGGAATAAACTCTGCAGCAACTCGAACCACTCCTGTGGCTGCTGAGCTGATGCATAAGCACAGCAATTGTTACACAGGGTGCTGTGCCTGCTGACTCCTGCAGCCACAAAATGCAAGAAGAAAAAGCAGGTGATGAAGGTTGAGAGGCTGAAAGATCTCCATCCTTACCTCTGCAGATGCATGCTTCTCCAACCCCTGCAAGAATGGTGGTACATGTGAAGCCAAAGGAAGAGACTTCAGCTGTCACTGCCCTGAGCCATACGGTGGGACTACATGTGAAAAAGGTAATTGCTCTCTTGCTAATTTACACTCCTTATTTTGGCAGTTAATGCTACTGTTGCAACTTATAAACCCACAGGTTGCTGAGCTGAGTGTTCTGACAGCCCACAGCAGTCATGTCCATAGTTCTTAGGATCTCATCCAGGCCAAAGCCTGTCTAAACAGCATCGAGTAAAATAGACCTCAGGAGTGCAGGGAGTGCTCCTCTATGCTCTGCAAGGGGCGCAGTGGGGAGCTGTTCACTGGTACCACAGATTTTTTGCCACAGATACTGTGAATGAGAAGTGAGATCCCAAGTCCACACCTGCCAAATGAAAGCTTCCTTGAAGTCAAGAGAAGCCATCTTCCCATGATCCCTGCAAGAGAGCAGCTCTTGTGCACACACAAATGCTGATGATGTGCTTTGTGTCCCTGTTTTCCACAGTGGAGGACATGTGTCTGGAGAAGAACTGCAACCATGGTGACTGCCTGATTATATTAACTCCACCTTATTTTAAGTGCAGCTGCAAGCCTCCCTACAAGAGACCCTCCTGCCAATATGGTGAGCACAAATTGTGGGGGGGACAGCACCATGGCTGGTCTGCAGTGGGAAATCACCCACTGCAGAGGGTGATCCTGCCCTAGTCATGCTGCAGCTCCCATCCACGGCCCCGGCCAGTGATGAATTATGCTTGATTTGAGGGGTGGTGGTTCAGTCACTGGTAAAACCCCCAGAGATATGCATTTCTCAAGATTTTGTGAGAACTCAAAGCCAACAGTCTGAGTGGGAGCTCTCTCCAGTTTCCACTGGGCATGCGAGTGGCTGTATAGTGTTCAGCACATTGACAAGACGGTTCTGTGTTTTCCACATTGACAGCATCCAAACAGTGCAGTCCAAACCCTTGCAAAAATGGAGGTATCTGCAGACGGAACAGATACAGGTCAAAATTCACCTGCAAGTGCCCTGAACCTTTCAGAGGGAGATTCTGCGAGATCGGTACGTCACAGTCCCAGGACAGAGGTAGGGGTGAACCTCCAGACAGCCAGGGGCTGGCTCCCCCCTGCAGCCACACTAACTGATGCTACTCCTGTAGCATCCTGTGGTGACTTCCTGTCACTGCTCCAAGAGCCTGACTACACTGGGGCACCAGCCCCTTTGGAGAGAGGGTCAGAGGAAGAGGCTGACTTCTGCAGCCAGTGCTGGCAAAGGGGCTGGAAACAGTTGCCATCAGGGTGTTTTCTAAGTGTGCTTTGGCAAGGTCCCACTGGTGTATATAGTGAGTGAGCACACATTTCCCAGAGGTCACATGTCACAAAGGGAAGAAGTGTCGAGTTTTCCTTAAACACTCAAAATCTGATGTAGTGAAGATGCCTGTTCAGTTGCCTGTGACTCCCCAGGCTGAGGGGAGTGGCCTTTGAAGTCAGTCAAGCTAGAAGGTGGACATATGTTGGGACATTATTCTAATTTCTGGCCTGTGTACAATAAGGAACATAATTACTTGGCCCAGCAGGTTCTTCTGATCCTCCATAAAATGAATGTAGGACAAAGAACGGAAGGAAGAGGAACCACTTTGAGCAAGGAGCAACACCAAAATCATTTTTATATGAGCACTGTCTTTCTACAGGACCTGATGATTGTTATGAAGAGGACTCCTCTACATACAGAGGAACAGTGAACCAAGCAGAAAATGGCAGGACCTGCCTGCACTGGAATTCCCACCATCTCTTGGACCACCCTTTTAATGCTTTTATGGAGGATGCTGACTCATACGGCATTGGTGAACACAACTTCTGCAGGTAATACTTTGAAGAAGCATTTGTAGAGGTCTGTATAAAAGAGATCCCTGAGGACAAACTGCTCACAAATTTGAGAAACTGGTGGTGTTAAGATCTCACATTTTTCTAGATACCGCCTGCCCATAAAACACCAGAATATTAGAGATACCTTCTCTAACCATGCTGATGTGAGGCTTCCAGAAGCTGCCCTCTATTTTTGAATCAGTCCCACATTTCTCTTGTGGCTAAGATAGGTATGGGAATAGTAATAAGGCAGTATTGTATGGCTCGCTCAGGCCTCTTCTTTGTCAAATCTTATGAAGTATTATCTCTGGAAGTTCATCTCCCATATGGGAGCATGAGGCTGCTACTTAAGAATCCTCAGCTCCTTCACTGGTTTCATGGAGATGTCCCCATTCCCAATGACTGATTCTCTCAACTGTTCCCCTCAGGAATCCTGATGAGGATGAAAAACCTTGGTGCTACATCAGAAAAAATAAGAAAGTAGATTGGGAATACTGCAATGTTTCACCCTGCTCAGGTAAAGAATTAGAAGAGAGTGATTTGGCAGCAGGTGGTCTAGAGCAGCAGGTTGCTTAACTCTTCCAGTCTGATGATATCTCTGCATTATACATCTGCTGTCTTCCAATGCAGCTGAAGAGACCCCAACAGAACCCCCAACAGACCCCCCTGAAATATTCCAAACCTGTGGACAACCAGAAGTTCGTAGAACACTCAAGAGGATCTATGGTGGATCCAAGGCTACACCTGGACAACATCCCTGGATGGCATCTCTGCAGAGACAGACTCCAGATGGGAATGAACATTTCTGTGGTGGAGTGCTAATTAAATCATGCTGGGTTCTTACTGCTGCACACTGCCTTGAGTAGGTGCAAGTCTTATGATCAGGGTAGATAAATGTATAAAAATCAGGATGGTTAGTAAAGGCAGTTTGGTATCCAAATTATCTGCAATCAAAATGATTGCTGGGAGTCAAACTGAAAGGAAAACATATATGTAAAAAGAAAATGGACACATACATAAAAATGTTTATATACTTGAAAATGGTGCTTGCTGGAATAAAAAACTTAGGCCCCACTCAAATAAAATGAGCTAAAGAAGTTGTGTAGAGGGAAAAAGGAGGAAAGTAACAAGATTTTGTGAAGTATAAAAGAAGAACTATGAAAAACTCAGGGGATGTTGGGATGCCATAAGCAACATCACGTATTACATCAGAATTAAGTTCTTTGAAACAGTCAAAATATGCACTTAGCTTTAATTTTTTTCTGTGTCAACTAGCATAGAATATTACACTTCCTCCAACATTTGTATTGAATTAGTTGGAAGCCACCACCCTAGGAAACAGGTAAATTACACACTGGAAATCATTCCAACACAGATGATTTTAAATATGCTCAGACAACGGCAAGCAACTGTACTCCCATGGCTACATGAGCTGCCACTCGTCATCACTGCCACAGGAACAGATCATGTGCACACTGTTACTCTGCCCTAAAATGCAGAGAAAATCACATACATGCAGTTTTAAATCACTTTATATCATGATTGCAACAATTTAAGAGCACATGTATTTTCCACCACTGCTTTCCTATCTAAGCGTTCCTATAATGATTTTAGGAAATCTTCTGGATGGGCTTTACAACAGGAAGGAATATCTTGACTTCTTCATACTAAAAGTGCAGGTTTTCACTGCCACCGATAGAAAATGTCTGTATATAAATGACTTTTTTTTTTTCCAGAAACCCGGAAACAAAGATCCAAGTAGCCCTTGGAAAGCAAAACCTCAAGACGAAAGAGAATCATGAGCAAGTATTTGATGCAGTGCAAATAATTTTACATGGTGAATACAGAGAGAAGGGTGGTGTCCTGTACAATGATATTGGTAAATCCTTTATTTGATACTCACGTGGCTCACCTCCAACCTTTGCCTCTCTCCCAATTGACTAAAGTCAATGTAAAATTCTCATTGAGACTATGCTCTGGAAATAATCAGGCCAAATTGTGATCTGGACCCATTTGAATCTTTGGGATGTAACTTGTGATGGGCAGGCAGAAGTCACTGCACAGGAGGAGCCAAACAATGGGAACAGGTCCAGCACAGGGGGGCAATGGAATGTTGGGTTTATACAGCTTTGCATGGGGTTGTATCACACACTGGTAACAATGGTTAGGGATCAAAATTAGCTCCAAATACTTTTTGTTATTGTTTATCTCCTCTCCAGCACTACTTAAACTGCAGCCTGTTGACGGTTCCTGTGCAGTGGAAACAAAGTATGTGAAAACAGCATGTGTCCCTGACTTCTTCCTTCCTGTTGGGGCCTCCTGCTTCATTTCTGGATGGGGCGAGACAGAGACAGGTACTTGTGGGCGAACTGGATTTTGGTGGGTACTTCAGTGGCCAGGTGGGCTGGTACTTTCAGTAACAGTTGCCAGACCCAAATGAGGACTTAGGCACTAGTGAAACCAAGACATGGAATTCAAAAGTAAGATCAGCTAAAACATGCCTTGCAAATTACTCTTTAGCCAGAAATCTCCAACTGCTTAATCAACCAAACCTTTCAGAGTTCTGATAAAATGCCTGATGCATTCTTTTGCCTGCCATCTGACTCTCTATGTCATGGTTTCATCTGAAGCCAGCAGCAGAAGCAAGGAAGTATCAAGAGAGGCTATTGTATATCTTGTGTGTTTCAAGACAGCTCCAAGAAAGACAGGAATTTTCACATGGTTTTCCAGCCCATTGGGTCAGAAAAAGCTTTTCAGAAGCAGCATCTGGACCTTCAGATGTACTGAAAAATAAAAAAAATCCCAAGCTTTTCAAGTTCAACCAGCTCTATCCAAAAACCTTTCTTGCCCATGGTAAATCCTAAGGGGAGAAATTATTATGCTTAAAAAATGATAATGGCAATTTTCTGAAAAATGCATTTTCTTATGTTCTGATTGATGTGTTGCTGTAAAGCAGCAGAAGGAAAACGTGTCACTGAGGCTGCAGTAGGTGTCCTAGTGCTTTGTGGCTGATACAGCCTGATATGATACACAGGATGGAATTCTCCCTTCTGATTTAACTCCCTTTGAAGTCCACAAGAGAGGAGTCTGCTCATTTGATCAGAATGCACCAACAGAATCTAATGGATATTTTTTAAAGTTCCAAATAAGTCTCCCTTAAAAAGGGTAAAAGGGATTTTATGGGGTTTTTTTCCCCAACAAAGAATATCAAGTACCCTGTATGTGTTCAACCTAGATGGCTCCTTCTTTGAGCAGAGCCATTATTAGCATTTCAGGAAATCACTGAAGAAATGGAATATTTCCTGCAACTCAAGCAGAACCAAACTTATAAACCACCTTTAATTATCTACAGATGTAGTACTTTGAAACTCTGGCTATTGCCTTTAGATGTCAAGTTATGTCTTTAGATTTGCTGTAATTAATCATTGCCCTTAAATATTGTATGATTTTCAGTTTTCATCTGTTTCATTAGCTTGCATGTGAAAGCATCTAATAGTACCAGCCTGAGAAGTGCTGAGCAGCTCAAAGTCCCATGGGGACCTCTGGGAGCTGCACCTTGGAAAAGCAGGATTACATAGAGAGAGCTGATTGGAACCAAATTCTAAATACCTGACTCCACTTTTATTCAGGAAACAACTCAGTGTCCTGAGTGAAACTTCAGTCTCCAACTCACTGGAAACTTACCATTTCAGCCAGATAGTTATTTTCTTCCCAGGCTAGCACATGCATCCCCCCTGCTCTTCCCCCATCCCATTTATACGGCAAGCAAGATCATGTTTTGAATAAAAGACAACATGTAACAGGAATGGAGGAAGGTGACTCCACTTTTTTGGTGCACATCCCATAGATGAACAATCCCATCAGCTGTTAGATGCCAATGTCAAGCTGATTTCGCAGAGGAAATGCAATGAACCCAAACTACATGATGACAGACTGGATGATAGCATGCTTTGTGCAGGAAGGCTTCGGAAACCTGGAATCGATTCTTGTCAGGTCTGTTGCTTTTTTTGTATTTGAACACTAATTTTTTGTGTAAAGAGTCAGGCTGTGCAGAGCTCTGGCAGCATGCTGCATATGTATCTGTTCTCACATCAGTGTATTTCAACAGCCTTTCTGCAGTACACTTTGAGTTGTACATCCTTAGAGCTAATATTGCCACTGTCACCTACAGGCAGATCTATGGAATCAAGAGACCAGCCTGGAAAGCTTGGCTTCTGAGGCAGTTTGTCAAAATAACCTGAAAACTTGCTCTTTTTTTACCTCAGCTTTTTAATGGCCTCTACCTTGAGTGTCAATTCTAATCCGATTTTCACTATCAGAGCTAAGACTCGCAGGGAGTCAGTATTGATGTTTCTTTTCATTCCAGCTACCACAAATGTGAAACAGGTTCGTACTTATACCATTGAAAGGTAGGGAAGAGATTGAACAACACTTCCTAAGGTGCAAATTACCACTGTAGAGTGTATTTTGCAATAGAAATCAGAAGTAAAACAAAAAAATGAGACCAACCAACTCAGAATAAGGCTATTTTGAGGAGTGTGAGACATCTTAAGTTTTCGTTTGTGCCAGGGATCACATCTCTATCTTTCTGAGTTCAGACTCTGAGTTCCTGCTACTTTCACGCCTGGGAAATTTCATGTGACCTTGTCAGATAGATGTCACAGACTGGAAAAAAATGAAAACATACATCCAAAATGTCTGATATCATTTGACCTGGTCACAGAACTGCAAGCCTACTCAGGGGCTAAGCAGCATCTGATGGTAGATGCCATAGGAAAAAACCACCATTGCAGCTTCAAAGTCTTGTGATGAGAGAGAACCATTCTGATTTTGGTTAATATTTTGCTTCATGCTTTGAACATGTGTGCTTTCCTTCATCAGGGAGACTCTGGAGGCCCACTGACTTGTGTAGAAAACGGCTCCTACTACGTATACGGCCTTGTGAGCTGGGGTGAGGGGTGTGGGTTAAAAAACAAGCCAGGAGTTTATACCCAGGTGACAAAATTCGCCAGTTGGATTACAGCTGTAATTCAGTCTTCATCGAGATCACATTATTAGGAGAGAGATTTGGAATGACAAACGGTAAGATTGAGAGATTTACTATTTTCAGCAATTCTCCAAATGCCTCCTCTTTGATGAAAAATATTACTGATATTTTCTCACGGCCTACATGGGGCATGCTTCATCACCATCTTGAAAATAGCCTTTAGAATGTTAGCTAGAATGTCAGTGATAGTTTTTCTGTTGTGGGCTTTGAAATAAGCCCACATTTTGTAGCTAAACAGATCAGAAAGTAAAGCTACTCCATTTCTTCCCCAAAAAAATCAAAGGCACTGATATCAATGTTTCTAGACCTGCTTTTCAAGTCATGAACCTTTGCCAAGCTCAGGTGCTGCCAGACATTTCCTCTTCCCCTCATGCTCCTGTCAAAGGTGTGTTTTTTCTGCACTCATTGCACCCTGATACCTCAAAGTTATTGGTGTGTGCTCTTACAGCCAGTA
The DNA here is from genome assembly GCF_000691975.1 of Corvus brachyrhynchos. Taxonomy (NCBI): domain Eukaryota; kingdom Metazoa; phylum Chordata; class Aves; order Passeriformes; family Corvidae; genus Corvus; species Corvus brachyrhynchos. The sequence continues at coordinate 2,754,250 of NW_008238346.1, forward strand.
CCATTTTTCACATACTCAAGAATCACCATGTGGCTGAGTTTGCAAGATTGCAGCCATTGGAATTTCTTGAGGAGAGAGGATCAGGCAGGACAATTATTTTTTAAAACCACTTCTGTGGGTAAATAGCTACAAATTCCATTGGCTGTGCATTCCAGATTGAAAAACAAAAAAACACTTTAAGAATTATTAAAACACTATTAGAATTATCCACTTTATTCCTGATTAGAGGATAATTACTTGTTTACTCCAGATCTACAGTGGTTTGTACGTGCTTAACAATACCAGTGAGACCTAGTTAGTATTAAATGCCATTAAAAAATCTGTGTCTAAAGCCATTGCATAATCTGGGGCGTCTCATAAGATGTACATGTCAAATTGTGTAATTTTTGCCCAGTGATTCTGCACAGAAATTTGAAAAACAAGGAATTGGTATCAAATCAGGATATAAAGAATAGACTTGTTTGTGAAGAGTCAATTCCTTAAACTAGCAATGTCACTCTCAGTTGAATTCCAGGATTTACAACCTTCTCTAAGCAGCTACCTAATCTGTCAATAGCTACTGCAAAGAGTAATCCTGATTTTTTACTTTGGAAGGTTTTAAAAAGGCTGAAGAACTAATTGTGTTCTGAATACATTCTGATAGTCTAGAGCAGACTGCCTGACATCTGCTAGAAAACCTGTCTTTGGCTCATCAGTTATAATTTTGCTCCCACTGGCCTTTGACTCGTTCATCTCTTAAACCACTGAATCATACTTTTGTATTCTCTTAGGTCAATGGTGCCAATAATCCAGGAACTCCAAAAATTACAAATATGGAATAAGAGTCACCTGATTTATTAATTACAAATTCTTTCATATTCTACCATCCGTGGTACAAAGCTGAGCCTGCCAGTCATCTAGTACTAATTTCATTTACAGCTTTAAATAAATAGCAGAATCTGTAATACATTCAGTGGTAAATCACAAAGTGTCCACACAAAATTAAAATTATCAGTTATAAATTGCAATGTTTTGGTTGCTTTTTAAAACAAAAATTCTTAAATGCCATCTATTGTGCTTCCCAGAAAACTGGAAAAGCTACAGGATTTGCAGGACAAGATGAAAATCTATTTGTGTTATGTCATGTTTCTGTTTACTTCTGATAGAGCTGCATTTGCCTTCTCTTGACTTGCAGAATTTCTGAAGCATCGGGGTTGACTCCGACTTGCTGAGATCCTTCTGTCGCCAACTGGTCCTGTAAAATCACACCCAAATAAATTGTGAAACCAGCCAGCGGACAGGAGAGGGTTTTAACTATTATTCTGTAACAATATTTTCATGCTCAAAATTACACAACTGGCAAAAAAAATGAGGAAAATCTAAATCACTGTTCTGCACTAAGCGTATTTCTGCAGTGGAGAAGTACAAAAAACGGACCTGTTCATGTAAGTTAGATACCTCACATACCAAAGGACTAAATGTGCTCAAGTCCTAGTTTCTATTTTGAACCCTAAACAAAAAGCAAACCAACAAACACCTGAGTTCCACATGGATTGCACACCTGTAGGTTTCCCTGGGACCATCAGATCACTCTCATACCTTTTACTTAAGAAGATATTGCCTGTAGTTCCCACTATGTGCTTCACCCAACCATAGCTCTCACTTATTTCCTGAGTAACTTTTCATATGGGAATGTAAATCATGGATATGTACTGTTTCTTTTGGTCTGGATTATTGTTTGACTTCTTACCAAAGTTAACAATTAAATGATCAAAGTGTTTGAAGTGCAGTGCTTCTCTTTTATTGTAGCTGAATGCTTCCTAACTGTAAGGGCTGTGAGATTCCTGTTTGGACTTCTGCTCTCCTGTGCTAGGACACTGTAGGCTGGGAGTCATCCCTGTGGAGGCAGGCAGAAGGAAAGCCTGGAAGATCCCTGCTTGTAATATATTTAACCTTGGGCTGGACAGAGGCAGAGGAGGCTGGAGCACTGCCCCTTTGCACAAAGCCTCCCCCAGCACACATTATGCTGTTGGGAGCCTACACCAGCCTGTTGATACAGCTGCCAGTGGAGATTATATGGCAACACAGAATTACATGGCAACACGTGGTTCCTCTTCCATCTCTGCTTCTGCTTTCCACAGGACATTTGGAGATCTGAAATCATCCCCAAGCTGAGGAAAACACATCCTGACACTGACACTGCTGAATTCCCTTCAATGCTTCCTTCAAATTAAGATGTACACTAAGCATGCTGTTCAGATAACAGGGAGAACTGTAGACTCCAGGGAGCATTCAAAAGTATTAGACAGGATGTGTGCAGGTAAGGAGCAGAGCAGTTGGGATTTGTGAGAAGAATTGTTTACTTACAGCTCCAGGTCTGTGCAGAGCAGAAGCACCCAGCAATCCCATTTCCCGAAGGTATGCCAGCTCAGCAGCTCTTCTTGCCATTTCAACCTTGTGAGAACCTGGTGGGGTCCAGCCAATGCCTCTGAGCCAGTTCAAGTCAGACTTGTATTTTACCTGAGAGAACGAAACATTCACCAGGATGTATTATTTTATTGGGCCCTGGGTATTCAAGAGAGAGCATATAAAGAACAGCAAAGTCAATAATAAAAAAAATTATTCATTTTTAGCAAGCAAACTGTGGTTCTTTCAAGAAGGTGATTTTGTTGGCAGGTAAGGTTTGCCGAGGAGTTTGCACAGACAGCCCCGAAACCAGGGAAGGACCATATTGCCCAGCCACACTTACATCACTCTGCAGCTTATAGGCCTGCTTTGCATGTTTCACATTTAGCTGCTCAGGGTCACAAGTGTATTGGTGCAAGGGCTGCCTGTAGTTAACATTGCTTGCAAGCTGCTGGCTTCTCTTGGCATGGAGGAATCCTGGCTGGTTGAGGTGACTCTGGAACTGTGCCCTGTTTAGGGCATAATCACTCCTGTATTGGATGTCGCTCTGGAGTTTCCCCACTCTGAGGACATGTCTGATTTTGGGATCATCATTTGCACTGAGGAATCCAATCTGCTGGCCTCTGTCTCTCAGGAAGGCTTCTCTGTATTTGTACTGCAGGAAGTGCAGAGGAAAAGCTCATTTTCACATTCAAATTACCTTCAAATTCTGTTATGAAATAACTTATTCTCCCCTAGCCATCAATCATGTTTCTTGTAGTGCACAAAGACCAAGGGTTTGTTTGATACCAATCTACATCTCCTAATCTAACAAGACACTTTAGAAGAATGACCTTTGTGCTCAATTTTAAAGGAGTGGAAAGACTTAGGCAGCCCAAAATGCTCATCTCTCAAAAGTAATCAGAGATCCTCCTACTGTTACACTCTTGGATACACAATACACAGCTCAAGCAATGAAGCTCCTCTACCTTTAGCTTTCTTGCCGACTGTGGTCTTCTGTGCTCAAAGATGACCCACTTTATCCTAGACCATGCTTTAACTATTCATAACCTAATACCTATTTTATTTGATTAAATCATAATATGTCTTCTTCCCAAGAAAAACTCTTGGGACATAAAATGGAACAGCCTGGTATTGGACACTATTAATGGTAGCCTTCAGCTGGAAATCTTTGCATTTAACCAGTACTTGGTTTCATTGGATCACCAGTATTCCACACCAGAACAAAGTACACTCATGTCAGAATTCACCCATTTTTACAGGATGGGGTGGCATGGGAAGAGGGTTGGGAAGTGTTTGAAACAGAACAATTCTTACATCACTAGCAATCTCTCTTGAAGCCTTTGCTGTCTGGAATGGGATGGCGTCAATCCTAAAATCATAGCCAGATGCCCTTGTCTGTTCCCAAGATGTTTTATACAATTTCTGTGTTGAGAAGAAAAGAACAAAACAGTCATTTCCCCCTGCAGTTTCTTAAACGCAGTCCCATAACTGCAATAATAAATGTTTTATCCTACTGGGCTTATTTGTATCAGGAGTCATCAGCACCATCTCCAAGGTTTTGATCCAGATCTATAGCGCTTCAACTTCTTTTCTATTCACCATAATGATAAAATGCCTCATCTGAAAAGTGCCACCAGGGTTTCCTTTTGTACTTGAATGTGGTTGTTTTTGATGTGATTTAATTTCTATTAGAAACTGTGATGCATCAGTCACATCAATACTGCATTGATATTGCCCTTATTCTCTCTTTTGATGCATCCACTCGCAGTGTCTTGGGTTTCCTGGCATCGTAATTTCAATATCAGTTATTTCAAGCTTTTCAAATGATCCTTGTCTCTATCCCCAGCCACATGTGGCTTCATTAACTCATGTGGAATAACAGCTGGTTCTAACATATTTAATGTGACTTTGAGGATGTGAATCACATTTACATCCTGAAGAGAAATTGCTCTAGATTTGGTTCTTCTTCCATCAGTAGTTTTCTTAAAATAGCTTCCAGTCTGCAGGTTCTGCTACATGGCCATGACACTTTTGGCTGTCCCTTATTTATTTTATTTATTTGCTTTCTGTAAGTCTTTGATTCATCCCTTCTGGGGTTTGTGACCATATGAAAAGAAGCACAAAATTCACTCCACATTTTAAGATAATCTTCTGTTTCACTGGTGAATGTAGTGGTAGGTGCTGCTAAATTTGACAGTAAACTGAGATGCCAGAAATCCTGCAAGATGGCCAGGGCAGAAGCAATGCAAGTGTCACTGTACAGCCTGCTAACAGGTATAGGGCTGACCTTTCATTTGTCTGCAATCCTTGCACACAATATTTGCCTTTTTACAGTTTCCTCTATTGCTTCAAAAAATGTAATTTCTACTTGTTTCTTTCACCTATCTCAAAGCTCCTTACAAACTAAGGTCATTCTGATGCTACAGGTAAAGACAAGAGCTATTTAATCAGGGAACAGGACATTAGGAATAGACCGAGTTCCTCTGTATGAGATAATGTGGAAACAAATTCTCTTTACACTAATTCCACACACTGATTCAGTTACATCCAGATTGATGACTACTATGCCTAAGGGATCAGTTCAACACAGTGTTGCAGCTTCAGAAAGGTAGATTATATAGTCAAGGAAAGAGGATTCTCCCTCCTCCCTCAAACAAAATCGAAAAGATTTTAATTTGTAACTAACCATGTCTATGTTGAAGGTTTGAAATCCTTAGTAATAGCTTACTAGGAACGTTGAATGAATGCTCAGAAGGAAAATTAGCAGACTTTTCCTGATTCATCCAGCCCAAACCTAGCAACATGTTGGCTGTTCACTGCCTCTGGCTTTTTTTTAGTTTTGATCAGGCTTGGAGAACCTGCCTTCTACATACATGGAAGTTTTTATTCCCTAACGAGTTTACCAAGTCAGCTCCCCAAAGGAGAAGGTTTACTTACATCACTGATGTAAAATGCATTCTGGCGGGCTCGGATAAAATCCGGATGATCAGGAGGTAGGGTGTACCTGTGCCTGCCTTCGAAACCTCCAGCCTTGTACAGTCTCTGTGGGGCCAAAAGTCATTGAATGCAATTGACACCGGAAGCAATGTCAAGATCAATTCTTTTATGCAGTATAGTACACCAAAAGTTAAGATCACTCATACATTAGAATGAAATCTACCTCATTGCACTGGAGGTAGCTGTTCTTGGCATGAATCAAATTCGGAGAGTCGACCACGGCAGTGAACTTCAGACTTTCTGGCTTCTGACGGTACTTTACCTGAGAGGGGGAGCAGGCAACAAAAACAAACAAAGGGAAAAAAACCACGAGATGTTTCTGTTAATGATATACGAAAACTCCCAGAGTGTGATGACTGGGGTAAAACATAAAAGACATTTTCCTGAAGCCACTGTTCTGCTTTAGTCTCAGTAGCTCTTTCAGCTAGGGACTGGGGATGCCTTTGTATCAGGCACCAAACTTTTTGTTGTGTGTGTCTTTGTGTGTGTGTGCAAGAAGGATTTCACACTGAAAATTCTCATGCAAAAAGCTTTTGAACATTACACTTTTGACAGCTCAAAATTTTTCTCTATTAATGCATGATACCGAACAGGCAAATGCCCCTTCGGTGTGGTTGTCAGTGCTGTATCTTTCTATATAACTTCCACCACCTGCTGAGAATTTCATAATGGAGTTTCCTGCATTAATTTATTGCTCCATGTTTTGCTTATACTCTTGTGTTTCATTTGGAATGGAAAATATTCAGCAGGTGTCACACAGTGGACTTGTGTCTCCTGTACTGCTTCTTGGTAACTTACACCTTGTATAAACAGGCTCCCACATCAAAAGGAAATGATAAGCTACATTCGTAAGTGTCATGTAACGAGGAGCCTTGATGGTAAACAATTCCTACAGACTTGCTATCCCATGAAAGATTTATCAGTTACCTCACTGATGAGCTCTCCAGCCTTCTTTACACTCTCTATCTGCGGAGATCTCAGAGCCATCCAACCAACTCCTTTCATGAAGTTCAGGTCTGATTTATAGCGATGCTGTTAAAAATGAAAATCGTTAGCTATCAGTTTTGTATCCACAGCTATTAAGGTTTTTTAAAAAACTCCCTGGTTCATATTCACATTTTGAGGTTTTTCATTTGCCATGCACATATCAGATCGTAAAGCCAAACTGTTTGCATTTGTTCGTTCCACCAGGAATTAAATAATGTATCATATGCAAGTTACAAGAGAAGGCCCCACAAGTGAATTAGTATGGCTCAAAGCAGTAAGTAATAACCTGTTTGTACTGGGCGTAAAAGAACCTCTTTTGAAATAATTTTATGAGGTGAATTCAAGTCAGGAATACTAATTATTTTATCTGGTTCATGGTTCCTCATTAACCGCATTTCTAGGAGGACACATTACTCTTCCTTTACTCACATTAAAGGCTTGCTTTTACCTCCTAATCTATTAAAGAAAATCAGGCAGACCCAATAAAAAGTGAAAGTCAGGAAAGTACCCGCAATCCCCACAATCCTGACTTCACTTCAGAGTCATGGTGTCTCACTGTGGGACTTTAATCCAATCATCCATTTTTTTCATTTTTTTGTTCTGCCCTATATGTGACAGGACATGATAATCAATTAACTCAAGTGTACTGTACATTACTCTACTAGGCAATGAGGGTATCAGGCAAAACCATCACCACCACTTGTCTGGGCTCCTGACTTGGGGTTCTAAAGGCAAGAGCCAAGCGCTGAGGTTCTCCCTCACATCCTATCCTGTTCCTCTGTAAGCAAGCTCAGGAGTACCTAGGGTAGGGTCTGAAATAAAGATTTTACCTCACTCTGTAGCATGTGGGCTCTTTTGGCCCACTTCATCTTCATGTCTTCTGGGAGTGCTGTAAATTCATGGAGTCTCTCTCTGTAATCTTGATCACTCGCTAAGGCCTGGGCTTTCCTGGCATGGACAAGGTTCACCATGTCCATGGGCAGATGAAACTGAGACCACACTTCTTGGGATCCTTTCTTGTACTCTTGTTCACTCTGTAATTTGGCAGCATGCAAGCAGTGCAGCAACCTGGTGTCATCCAGAACACTTCTGGCACCAATGTGTTTTCCTCTCTCCATCACAAAATTGTGTTTATATTGGTACTAAAAATTAAAACAAAAGGGTAAAAGTGAAAATGTGCCAAACTTAGACTGGCTATTCCAGGTAACTAACTTAAGATAAATTACTGAAGTATCTGTTTTCTGTAAAACCAGTCAAGGTACATAGCACTAGAAAGCAATTGTTTGAATATCTCATTGCTCTCAAATTTAAATACCACGGGAACTGCAACATTAAAGTTAAGCACATCTCAATGCATTTTCTGAATATGCCCAAAGCATTGATCATGTTTAACCTCAAATCATGTATTTTTATTATCTCTCTGAGAATTTTATTCCTATTGCCAGGAATGAGAATGTAAGAGAAACAAACAAAAGACAGAAGAAAAAAAAATCTATACAAAAGCGAAACATCGTGCACTCTGTAGCCTTCAGATTTGCAAATGCCACCCAGCTATTTTAAAGAGTAAATTCAGTTTTCCTGGAAAGAATAAGAACCAGCAACCCCTCATTCTCATATTAGCTGTGACTATGACTCTCCCTGTGATCTTGCATTTATCCTCTCTGTGAAATAGTGATGATGATGATAATGCTTATTTATACAGCATCAACAGGGTGCTTAGAACTTTAAAGGGAAGGCCTGGGCCCTGAAGAGTTCATAATGTAGTTGAAATGGGATAATAACACTTATCTACCACACAAGAGAGTTGTGGGGATTAAATTACAGCATCTAATGTTTATAAAGTGCTTCCAAGATGAAGGGCCAAATTCAGATCTGTTGTAAGTGGATGTAATTCTATTATGGACTTGTACCCTCTAGAGCAGATCTGAAGCTGTAACCAAAAGCACTCTGCAAAATATGGTTAAGTATATATTATAAATTACAGCTAGGAATGGTTGCTTCATTAAACAAACACAGGTGAAATATATTCATATTTTATCACATTAGAGATAAAGTATGCAACTAAATACTACCACAAAATGAATACTTTTTCCATCTTCCTAGAATTTATTAAATATCTTGTGAAGGAGGGATGAACCTAGGCTTTCTGAGAAATGGATGCCACCATGTCTGAGTGTTTTGCATACAACAATCCAAACAATAGGATATTTATAAGGATAAGATTATTTGTTTCCTCTATTTCAGAATTTAAGGGGACATGTATTTCCAGGAATTTGCAATGATTTTTACTTCCTAACCAGACACTTCCAAATGTCAGCTCAAAGCAGAGTGGACAGAGGTAGTGGGCACTTCATAATATGAGGAGCTGAAAGCCTGAAAAAGAGCAGAATCCCTGTTTTTGCTGTTTGAAAATTCTTTAATTCATTTGCTATTTCCCACTGGAAGATGTTTAACCTGGCTTGGTTCCCGATTAGCAGCGATTCTTCCTCTTCTTTTTTTTCCTAATTCACACAAAGAATCTCATTCATAAGTAATATATTCTGTCTCACACTTGTCTCACATGGTTATGGAGTTGCTTTAATTCAGCAAAATCTGCCTTATACATTGTTCTACATGAAGTTAACAGAAATTAGGCAAGAAGGGAGGTTGAATCATTCAACTCACATCACTGGCAATTTCTCTGGAGGCTCTGGCAGTCTGGAATGGGAGTGCTTCCATTGTCAGCTTGTAGCCTTGAGCACGTAGATTATGCCAAGATTCTCTGTATTTTGCCTAAAGTAGGAAAGGCACATGTAGACTGCTGTTTCACTTTTAAATGCACAAAGGAACAAACAAAGGAACCATCTTTCATTTGTTATTCTGTGTTACAGTCTCATTCTTTATAATCAAAGGATTTTTTTAAAATTATCTTTGGGAAATCCTACTAACTCAGACAAAACATGTCTCGTTCTTTATGTAGATTTAATTTACTCACAACCTTATATATGCTAATGGAGATAAGTATCATTATAATCAAATCAGGGAAAGCATACATAGAATAGACCTCAAATTTCCTCTACTTCTCCATCTTCCTTGCCGCTGCACAATTCATCCTGCATCTGAAATAAGTGCAAGAAATACAGAACAAATTCTTACATCGCTGAGGTTGGCTGCATTTATTCTTGCCCGTGTAAACTCTGGCAGACCCAGCGTTGGTGTGTAGTGATGCCGACTGTCCTCTCCTGCTGCTTTATAGAGGCGCTAGGAAAGAGATCAAAGAGACAACTGAAATTAATTTTCTCTCTTGTTTCAGTGATACAATAGCAGTACTTAAGTTGTTAATGATTGTGACAGCTATAGTTAGCCATCATTGAAAATAGGTAAGAGTGTATCACTTTTTCTGGGCATAAAGATGGGGGCTTTTGCTGGGCATAAAGAACATTTACATTAAGTTTTATAAATATATGTTGATGCCAAACCCCTACATTCTTAGCCTTGCATTGTTACATTCCTAGCAGGGCAAAAGTAGACCTAAGAATGTTAAGGGCATCATGAATGTGTGTTAAATAAAAGGGCAAGCATTTCTGGTAGACTGGGCATATTTTCTAGCTTGAATTTTTTCTTCAAATTATTATATATGATTTTGGTCATTTTTCTATAGGTTTTGTCTTGTTTTTTTCATAATTTAAAAAAGTGATTCTTTTCTTAGGAGCCCTCAAAGGTGGATCATACTATGCAAATGAGCTCACTCTAGAACGCCTCGCAGCCCTGATTTTTTAGTCTCTTCTTCATGCAAAAAAAACCTAATAATGGAACTCTGTTGTATGGATACTATGTGAGCTTTTTGAAAGAGATTGAATTGAAAATTGTATTAAATGTTTGGAAACAAACAAAAAAAGTGATCTAACGGTGAAAAAGCACAAATCTGTGACGTTTGCGCTTTTTTTGATGCATTTTGCTTTCAGAACAGGGTTGTCTCTTTCCCACTTCTCCATCCCCAGCTTGCTGCATTTTGAAAAGCATATTTTTTGATTCACATTAGGAGAGCCTACCTCATTAGCAATCATATTGCTGAATTTTGCATGAAGGAGGCCAGGAGAGTCTGTCACCGATGTGTACTTGAAGGAATGTGGCTGCTGACGATATTTACTCTGAGTTCACACACAAAGAAAAATGAACAGAATAGGTAAATTGTCTTGTCAGATAAGGGACTTTTTCCAATTCCAGTGGCCTAGTGCTGCTTCTTATGCTTAAAACTCCAGTTTGTCTATTAATCCTTAGTCTAATTTACTTTTTGCTATTCTGAGTTAGGTGCATTCAAGTCTCACAGGGGAAATGAAAAGTAAATAAGGAATAAGGCGTGAAAGGGAAAAAAATGTGCTGCTGTGCTGAATATGCTGAAAACAGTAATGAGGTTATTTCACCCCTTGGTGTCATTAACGCTGGGTAGTGGAATTGCAGCAAAGGCAATCCAGTCCAGAGAGAGAAGGAGCTGCACAAGCCCACTGAACTTTTTTGTGAGGAAAAACAAGGTTCCACCTTGTCATAGGTTAGCAAGCATAGTCCCGGAAGGGACGTCCTTGCTAAGGGGTGCTTACAGTTTCCTCTGGGAACTGATAGAACCTATCAGCTGGCCAGTTTGGATATGGACAATTCTCTAAGCCACTTAAAGTTGTGACCACCTCTGTGATCCACATTTAAGAATAGGCAAACTCCCCCTCCAAGCTCTCTCTCGTTTCCGGCGCTGGGACAGGTGGCTGCGGGGCCCGAGCAGGGCCCAGTGGGCCCGGCCAGGCCCTGCTTGGGCCAGGCCGGGCCGGGCCACGGCCATCCTGGGTCGATGGACCTGTTCCAGCCATGGAACTCCCCCCACTGCCTTGCTGTGGGCAGCCGGAGCGGCTCAGCTCTCCCCCCTCTCCACTGCGATAAGAAAAATTCAACATTCCAGCTGCAAAGCTGCAAGGCCGAGGTGAGATTAACCCTTTTTATTGCTGTGAAGAGCTGAAAACCTGAGGGAAGAGAGAGAGGAGATGCTTAAAGCTGAAATTCTGTTGTGAAGCTATGATATATCAGAGTATCCTGTTGTAATTTCATGAAGATATGGGGGGTGGAGTGTTCAACTCGTGAGCAAAAGCACCTGCGCTGAGATAGGCAGATGCTGACGCAGCTGTAATTTCATGAGAAGTTTGGACAGGGAGAGATGGACCAGATGAGGACTTTTTGCTCCAAATGGGAAAGGAGAAAACCTCAGTCCGTAGAGATGAACCAGATGAGGACTTTTGCTCCAAATGGGAAAGGAGAAAACCTCAGTCCCTAGAGATGAACCAGATGAGGACTTTTGCTCCAAACGGGAAAGGAGAAAACCTCAGTCCCTAGAGATGAACCAGATGAGGACTTTTGCTCCAAATGGGAAAGGAGAAAACCTCAGTTCCTAGAGATGCTCCCAGAGATAGTCCTAACGATGAAGATGATGAAGACCCTTTGCTCCCAGGGAAGGAGAAGGGCCTCTGTTTTTGTTTCTGAACGGCTCAACCTTAAAATTGTACCCCAAAAAACTTCAAGATTGGACCCTCGAAAGCAGTTGCGGGAAAAGCTGCAAGTCGGGGGAAAGGACTCACACGCAGGCAGAGAGACTCCTCTTCCTAAATGGACTGAACAATATTTGGAAGTGGGCGGCTGTCTCGTTGTGATAATGTTTTCATAGCATGAGCAAGAAGAGACTTCTCTTTCTAAATGGACTGAACAAGGTTATTATGGAAGTGGTAAACAGACTGAACATCTTAAGGGTTGTCTTTTCACATTGTCAGTGGGAGAAGGGAGGAAGGTGGGGGGAGGAGGAGAGTTCTGAAGGTGGTATAATTTTTTTTCTTCTTTTAGGTCTGTTAATAAACTTCTTTATATTCTTTCAAGTTTGGTGCCTGTTTTGCATTTCTCCTAATTCTTATCTCACAGCAGATAAACAGTAATGAGTATTTTGGACCAAACCACTACACACCTGGCCTGTGACCCTACATCAGAAGTGTGAAGAAAACAACTGCAAAATCACTGCAAGCGTTGATCTGTTCCCTAGAACACAACTCTTTATTTTTCCTCATTTCACATCTACTTGAATATGGGCAAAAGACGCAAGATTTGAAACCAGGAGAAACTGTACTGAGAGAACACAACAGAGAAAATAAAAGTCTGGTTACAGGGGGAGAAAAACAATAGAACACAAAAGCAGCAGGTGAAAAACACACTGACTGTAAAGCAGGAGAAGAGCTGAGGACCATGTGATGTACTGGGTAATGCACAGCTCATTCTAATTTTGGAGAAACAGTACAAGGTACTTATTACAGATAGGCACAGCCTTCTTTTTAGTTGAAAAAGCCCATTTAAATTCTGAAATAAATAACATAAAATAACCACCTCCTGGGTCTGAAACACAGGAGAAAACATTTGCAAAAGAAGTTAGCAAAGTTTGCAAAGCCCAGAATTCCATCAGGTTCACCCATCTGCACTTAGGACACGAGTGGAATGATCAAACGCGAGGGGAGGGAGTCTGGCATTATCCACTGAGTCACTTTGCCAGCCCAGTCTAATAGAAAGACATCTGGCAAACTCTTGTTCGTAGTGGAGAAATCAAAACCCTCTTTTGTTACCTCACTGATGAGTTCAGAAGCTTTCTTCTTTCCTTCAATCTCCAGGGCCCCTGGAGTAATACATCCAACACCTCGCATAAAGTTCATGTCAGACCGATATAAATTCTAAGGAAAACCAAGCAGAAGTAATTAGGAGTTTGCATTTGAGATGCCCTATATTTATTCACCCAAAAATACACAATAAATCCATTAAAATTAGTATCTACCGCAGATAGTTCATACACATTGCCCTAAGATCTTGTGTTTATGAATGTGTCTGTGTGAATACAGCCCTGACAGATCTACAGCACAATGCAGGATACTGAGGGCTACTGAGCCTCGTGAACACCAAATGATGCCTCAACTCCTAGCTTCTATTTGTGACCTTGAAAAAACCTTTTCTAGGTACATGAATTTTCTCCATACATAATATATAAATCAGAGGTAGACATTATTGATTTATAAATATACATAAAATAAGACCAGTTTATAAAAACCTAAGACAATATCCTTAAATAAAGGATAGTAGCTTTTAAGTAAGAGAAACTGTAGACAAAATAGCCTTGATTTTTAACAGTTCTGAATGGTCATAATATAAGCAAGGAACACAAAGGAAAAATAGCACTGAACCACTGCATACACTTCATTAACGTATTTTCCAGACCACCAAACCTAGCAGTGACTCGCTGTAAATACTAATTTTTAAAAAGTTACCAATAGGCTACTGATAAATACATTACAGCAATATTATTTCATTTGATAATGAGGAGGATGAGGAGTAGGATGGATGGAAACTTGCCTCAGAATCTCTGATTATGTGTGTTTCACCCAAATTAGGGCAGCACAACTGGAATCTGACGTTACACTTGTTTGGACACGGTCTGCCATCTCCAACTCTGTTGGCTGGAAGTGTTGAACTGATCTACAGCAGCATTTTGTGGCCAGACATGTTTGAAAGATACAGCCCCTCCTGAGGTCTGCAGGGGCAATGTAATCTATGAAAAGCCCTTTGCTCAAGGCTGTGCCTACAGATTTGTAAGTCATTACCCAGTTAATTTTACTCAAAAATACATAGGGAGTTAAGCTTGTCCTTCTTAAAATTTCAGTGGATATGTCTTGGGCCAGAGCTTGTAAGTGTCTTACAAATCAGATCTTTGTTGTGAAAGTACACGTGAATTCCACCCAGATGCAAACCAAGTTGTAAATACTAGTTGGTACAGGGTTTGCGTAGTTAGCAAGACCTTAAAAAGAGTATTTTTGCCAACAGTCCAATCATCCTCATTTGCAAACACTTTTCTACCCAATCATCAAAGACTACTCAAACTTTATCTCTCAGCGTGGTATGGTCACACACATTGTTCTGTAAGATAAAAGCCTCATTCCTACATGCAATCAAGGGGGAACAGCCATTTTTTTATCCCTCAGCTGCTGCTCAAACACACACTGTCAGCTGTCGGGAGTTGGAGCAGAATTATCTCACACCAGAACCACAGCGAAATATCCCTGGGACACTTTGAAATCACCTCGCTCTGCAGTTTGTAGGCGTTCTTGGCACACCGCAGCCTCACGTCGTCAGTCAGAGCAGTGTACTGGTGGAGCAGCTGCCTGTATTCCTGATCGCTGACCAAAGCCTGGGCTTTCCTGGCATGGACCAAGTGTATCATATCCAGTGGCAGGTGGAAGTGAGATTTTGTATCCTGAAAACCTTGCTTATATTTCACCTATCAAATGAGAAACAGATCACATAGATATCACAGCAACGTAATTAAAATTCAGGTTTTGATCAGAGGAGACATTCCTCGTATTTCTTCCATTTTGCAGTATAAATTACTCTTTTTAAAACAAGTTCCGTAACTTGTTTCACCATACTGTGAAAGCCCAATAATTATAATTAGAATATGTGACAGCCTATTCTTCATCAAAAAAGTAGCCATCTATATTATATTCAATTAAACTGAGATTATTTTGTTTGTTAGTTTTTTGTTAAAACTTGATACATTGAATCTATAAAGTTAACCAAACTGGCAAGACAAGTCCTAATTCACTGCATTTTTAGAAAGTGCCACAAAAAGGGGCAGCTACTGCCTGAATAAAACATGCAAACAGCCTTATTTATATTAGAAGAACAAATCCTCAGTCAAAATATTTGTTGATTTGGCCAGTTTTGTTTCATAGTTTTAAAGCGATATTTAGTGCTGAGTTGGTTTTTTTAACTTTTTATCTCTGTCCAGGAGAAGAAAGGTGTAGAAATTTTCAAAAAACTTTTTTCACATGACATTTCCCTATCAGATTATACAAATTTGAGATGTTCAGGCTGTTCATTGGGATAATGAACATCCAGAACTATTGATGGCCATCAAATGACTTAGAGTAACCTGACAGATGGATGAATTCTTCAGGCACTTGCTATTACCTGTATGTCTAAGCCTGCCATCAGTACAAGACCAGCACTTCTGAGAACCATGAACACCCTCCCATATATTTCACTGCTTTCTGGATCAAGCCACAGACTTCAAAATGCACTGAAATGTTACAATCCTTACAAGCAAACAAAAATGATGTGATTCTTGGCACATCTCAAGATGAGGTGGGAACCATTCCCCAACCAAAAAAGTCCAGCTTGAAATTCCATAAACTCGTTCATCCTTTAGTCTTTCAGAAAAACAATAAATTGAAAATAAACGCTGAATAACTAATTTAATTTACTTCTGTACAAAGACCAGTGCTGATTCTCAATTAGACCTGCCTCTGAGTGATGCTTTCACAGAGTGAAATATTCTGTGATAGGCAGCAGTGGTTTGAAGCAGGAGAGTGTGCTAGAACACAGGCTCCTTTTACTGTCAAATTAATGTTACTGTAAATAACATAGCCGAATGGCAAGAATATCACGATTATATTTACATATCTGGAAAGTGGGACAGAAAGCCCTAAGTTATAAATAAGTAGGCTATTCCACAGCTAGTCCACAGCTAAGTGCATCTTCCTTGAGGAATGACTTGCAGTTAGGAAACCAAGAATGCCCATCTTCTTTCTTGTACTTACATCACTCTGCAGAGATGTTGCATGGACTGAATGAGCAATACGAATGTCACCATCCAGGCCACATGAACCAGCCATCTGCCCCTTCATTTTCTGAAATGCTTCCTTATATTTGTGCTAAAAAGGAAGTAAGAATAGAAATGTGGATAGCAGTGAAGAGAAGTGTTAGTCCAGCTGTTAAAACCTGAATAAAAGGGGTTTCATAACACAGTAAATTCTGACCATACTCAGTAGGATAATAAATCTGAATGAAGCCTTAGTGGGTTCTAGGAAGACCTCACCCAACTGCAGTCCCTGTGATTGTCCAGTCACTTCTCAGCTCTGCTTTCACAAACCTGCCTTTGCTTATTTACCAGTAACACCTCATTGTGGCTGCACCTCCAAAAGCACCACTAACTAGTCCGAGGCCAAATGTCTCCCAGGTGTGGAGCTGGCTGGACATGCTGCTTCCATCAAGAGTCCCTCAGCAGGGCAGATACAGCCTGTATGTCCTACTAGACAATATCAGCCATAAGTTCACATACATCACTTATGATTTCACCCGAAGCCTTTGCTGCCTGGAAGGGGATGGCATCCAGTTTCAGTTGATAGCCACCATCCTTCATCCTTCTCCAGGACTCTTTGTAATGAGTCTAGGAAATATGGAACAGAAATAAAGAAGAGTTGCTGTTCAGAGGGTTGACATTGCAGCATTTTTGAGTTCCTACGTTACCACATGAGTTTCATTCTATTCTAATGCACAGGTCAATCACAAATGAAACTATCAATGCACAACAGGAATTATCGCAAGACAAATGTACATCATAAAAGACTATTTGTTTGTTCATTCTTAATCTTTCTAATGTAGGTGAATTTGGACAAGAAGTTTGATTTCCTGTATTACTTCAGAAATATTTAGACCATAGAATGATCATATACTGGAGAAAGGAAAGAAATTTAGTATGATTTCCTGTTTAGGACAAACATCAAAGCACTATCAACATTTCCACTTTCCTTTAAAATATTAAAGGCCAGGTTTATACCTCACTGATATTCATAGCATTTAATTTGGCCTGAAGGATTTCAGGAAGATCTGTCGTTGGTGTATACTGATGCTTTATACTCTCTCCATGCTCCTTGTACAGCCTCTGCAAACAGAGATGAATTTCAGTAGCAAGTACTCACTACATGTTCAATCATTAGTTCAAACAGAAACATTAACAATTAGGTTTATGGAAAGCAAACACTACAGAAAAGCAACAGAGGCATTAATAAATACAGGTAATTGTATCAGTCAAAATGGATTCAAAAGGCTTTGGGAGTCTGATACACTTATCAGCTAGAGTATGCTAGAGAGGAGCTCCTTGAAGTTTTGAGTGTGTAAATCAATGTATATGAAAATTCAGATATTTGAATATTAATTTGATAAAACTTCTAACATATGTGAGTGGAGGGAAGAAGAATAAACAGTAGTCATTAAGGATGTGCAGCAATGAGTGGCCCACCAACACTTTGAAATTCCACAGAAATCCAGGGAGCTGAAGTTCCCCAAACACCTCTCTCCAAAGGTGTTCAATTTTAGCAGATAAATGGGATGGTAATTATCTGTGCAATTACTCCAAATTTATTTCCCGACTTAGTTGCAAGAGGGTTCTCAATAGTCAATGGGATAAGATTTAAAAACCTCAGAGGGTGACTTATTCCATCATAAAAGGGGTGTCTGTGTGTGCCTCTAGAATCAGCCCTTGGAGGAAGAGCACAGGGCTGGCCCAGGACCAGATAACATTCAGGTGTCTGCAGACAGGTAAGAGGAGTTCTATGCAGCTAACTGCAACTGGAACTTCCCCTGCAATGGCTCTGCAGAGTTCTCCTTCTAAAATATTTTTCTTTCCTAGCCTAGTTTTCTTCTTACATTGACACCATAATTTTCAGATGGGTGCAGACAGACGCCTTTTTGCCTTAGATAAGACCCATGTCTGGAGCACCTGACATGCCTTTCCCAAGCTATTATTTCTGCAGGAGCATTCAAGACCCTCTAGATTAGAATAGACCCCTCCATTCCACCTATCTGACACTTTTTTTAGCAGCTGGGCCCACTTGTATTGCAGCTCCATAAGAGGAAAATTAATGAGCACTCCATGTGTGAAGAAGTAGAGCACCAGACTGATTTTGACTGTGGCTCAGTGGAACAAAATGACTTATATTTATCCTGCCTGAGATGTAAGCCTTTTGGATCTTATTAATTAAACCAAAGGCACAGACACCAAAAGTATTACAATAGCATGTGTTTTACACAAAGTCTTTCATCTTCTCCTTCACTTTAAAAATTTCTATTTTCACCATAAAACATCCTCTCATGTTTGAAACTTGTCTTTTTTGAGTGACTTTTGCTTATTATTCACTTCTGTATTATCCCAGTTAAGTCTACAATATTTTTAAATCGCTCTTCTATTAAAAATAAACATGTTTAAACACCAAACAGCCTCAATTTTTCCCTTTAAGGTTCCCCCTCCTGGATTTCTCTCTCAGCAGGATGACAGCTTGAAATAATTTATTTTTTCTTCCTTGTCATACTGCCTTACATTTTATTTCCAAAGAACATGCAGAAACTGAAATTTGAAAGATGTTTGAAAGGGGGAAAGAACTCCAAATGTGTTCTTCCTCAGTGAATATCAAAAGGCCAAAATTTTTTAAAGGTCAAAGTCAGTCTTAGTCCTAAATTTTACTTCTGAAAATAAATGGGACAGAAAGCACTTTCTGTATGAAAATCCCATTCACTTCGGTGGGATCTCTATGGCTTCCCAATCCAAGTTAGAAACATGCTCTTTGTGGGATGCACCACACAAGAATACAGAAGTTTCATGGCTCCCAAGGATAATCTCAGAGAAAGAAAGAGAGAGAAAGCCAGTGCTTCAATCAGGTCGTTCAAAGAGGATACCACTCTTATAATCATAATGTATATACATTATAACTTACATCCACAGCCTGGTTATAACTAATTCTAGCCTGGATCATCTCAGGAGTGTCTTTAATACTGGTAAACTTCAAAGCATATGGATGCTGACGGTACTTCTTCTGTTGAGCAGAAAAAGATCAAAGCTGTGAATTTTGTGCTGCTCTTTCATGCTATTTGAAAGAGAAAAATCATAGGTTGCTGGAGATTAGAGTGAATTTGTGAACATAATTATTATTCCTCTTTCCTCATCTTTATGTCCTAGGTACTTTCAGATTAATATTTGTTTCAATTTAACAATAACCTTTTGCCAATTAATATTAATATTTAAATTTAAGAAAAATATTTCAAAATCAGGTTCTGCTTACCTAAATACTCCAGAACTTCGGATTTTAAAATCTTTTTTATATTACTTCAAATAGAGCATGATTGACTGTATTTTTAACTTATAGGTCCTTTAAGCAAGAAATTATATACAATTGTGGTGTGTTAATAATGGCAATTAATTAACTTATTGTTAAGGGGTTTAGGTTACCTCCTTAGACCTGCAGCAAATCTGTGCAACCATTGACACTGTACCTAATCGTTATGGCATATCTTCTAGATATGACATTAATTTTACTTGTTGTTAAGGACCCATAGTAACTTCTGAGAGGTCTTATATATACATATATAAGGTGTGGGCAGTTCAATGGAAAAATGACACTTTTTCCATCTGGCCCTGTCACTAAAAGCTTCCCTTCCTGCAGAAGTTGTCTTAAATCCATCAGTACCCTTATCACTTCTCCAAATAGCACATACTAAATTTTCCAAATGCACAAGATGAACTCGTGGCTTGTCATTTTCTTTTAAACTGAGCTCTGACCAAAAGAAGTTTATTTGAAGCAACATTTTGACCCTTTGAAGACTAAAAATACCAAAGTAAAACACATAAGCACTTAAAAGTATTATAAGCTTGTAAGTAATGTTTTGGGTTCCGAAAGTAACACCTTAAAAATGAGTAATCATACTAATTTTAACTGGGGACAAAAGTGGTTTATACCTTGTCTTGATCAGATTTGGAGTCAAAGTGGAGTAGACCAGAGCATCTCTGCATAAAATTGCTAGAAATTATATTCTGGCAATTGTTTTTTAGCAGTGTTAGAAGGGCTAGTCACGTGTATGTGTAAGAAAGGACAAGGCTCATATCAACCTAACATTGCTTAGTACTCACAAAAAGGTTGAGATGGACAACCTAGGAGGTCAAATTTCTACTCATCAGTTTTCACAACTGTAACAACCAAATGGAATACCTATACACATCCACAGTTACTATTCCAGATGGCGTTACTGTACCAGCTTTTATGAAACTACCTTGCTTGACACTAGCTGAAGATATCATTTATTGTGTCTAAAATATCATCCTTCTTCACAATAGATAATTACATGGGAAAAAAATGGTGTTAGCAATCAGTTGTGAAAGGATGACTGTATTTTTCTGAGACCCTGCAGCATGAATGGACACATGATTCCTGCATCATAGTTCTTGAAAAATCACAGGATTCAATCTCTTACAGCAACAGATTTGGCCAGTAGGACTCTCTCTGAAACAAGAGGAGCAGAATACCATGAACCTTTTAACTATTTTTGCCAGAACTTCATTTGAAGACCTCGTGGGACAGGCACAAAGTATTCTAGAGTATGCTTTCCCCTGTAAGTGATATTGGTTATAGGGAGAAATAAGGATGAAAACTACTGACAGATAGCTACAGACAGAGATATCTATATGAATTTCAATAGCTACCATGAATGTATATGAAAAATGAGCAAGAAGGAAACGTGTATCTATTATAAAAGAAGGTTCTGGGTCAAATGACTCCACGTTTTCATCATCTCTCCTGTTTTTCTTCATTAAAAAGGTAGGCTAGTGGTTAGCAATTGAGCACTGTTTGATTGCCATTATTATTCATAATATCATTTGTCACCTACTTTGTTTTTGCAAAGGCTATATGGACTCCTACTGGTATGTGTTTGGTATCTGGTTTCCCTCTAATTACCAGTCCTATCCCTGGTTTTGAGGGCTTTCATGTGGTATGCCTTTTTCTTTCCCCTTTGAGTGGAAATTATTTTAATTTTATACAGACATTTTGCACGCATTATGCAGCAAATTCTGTTACATGCTGTCATGAAATCTCACCTCACTAATGAGTTCTCCTGCCTTCTTAGCCTGTTCCACATTTAATGACCCAGTGGCTATCCATCCAGCTCCTTTCATCCAGTTCAAATCCGCTCTGTATCGGTTCTGACAAAGGAAAAAAAAAGTCCTATTGTTGGTGTTCATACACTTAAAATGCCATTAAAGGATTCAGACATCTCAGGAACAACAATGAAGTCAAATTAGTGCCTGCTTTTGTTTTATTCACTATTGCATATTTGCAAGGAAAGCAAAAAAATACAGAATGAAACAGAAGAATGAGGACTCACCAGTGCTTGTGCAATATACTTTGCAAGGTAATTTTTAGAAGTGGTCTACACGTCACTGATGTTTGCAGTTTTTCTCTAACTTCATTTTTATTTGTATAGAGCACTCTTTAAAAGATCATCCATGACTTGCAATTATAAGAAAATGATACTTAGCATTTCCCAGACCATACCCTTTTGTTTTACTGGAGAGAAAGCATTGTGCTTTGTTTGTTTCTCCATGTGTCTTTTAAGGAGGAAAGTACAGGAGTGCTTCTCACTTTCCTCACAAAATCTCTCCTACCTGAATTTCAAATGTTGACTGTAAGTCAGGTTTCTCAAAGGTGCCAGAAATGTTTCAGCAGCCATATCTCAACAAGGCCTGTAAACATTTCTACCTCAGTCTCCTTGAAAAGTTCTCAGTTAAAACCTCAGAATGGAAAGTCTAACTTAAAGTAACTGTTTACAGTATCAGACAGTTCATCTGATGGTTACAGCTGAACATGTGGTCTCCATATGGAATTTTATCTCCAATTTTATCACCATACATTATTTAACCTCCCTGCACATTAGGAAACAAAAATAAATGTACATCATATAGGAATCCTAGAGTTTTATTAACATTTGAAGTAGGCTTTGAAGAAGCCATGCTCATAAACGGAGTTATAACTCTCCTCAAAAACACTGCACAACTGAAATATATCTCCTGAGGAAGTAAGTGGTTAATATTTACTGTGTTAATATTCACTGTTTAATAGCTGAAAAATAGCTATTCACTGAAATAGCTGAAAAAACTGAAATAGCGGAAAACTTAGGTGCATAAAGGTGTCATGGCATTAAAAGCATAAATGTCTGAAGAAAGTCAGCCCTAAGTGGGGCTGAGAATGGGCTGGATGGAAGGGTATGGATGTACATGAAGGTCTGGACTTACATCACTTTGCAATCCGTAGGCCCACTTGGCCCATGCCACTTTCCTGTCGGTAGGCAGGGCTGTGTACTGATGGAGAGATGTCTTGTATCCTATATCTGTGGCCAAATTCTGAGCCTTTTTGGCATGGACAAGGTTAACCATATCCATGGGGATCTGGAACTGACTCTTTGTGCCCTCAAAGGCCTTCTTGTACTCCAGATCACTCTGCAGCTTTGACATTTGCAGGGAATGAGCCATCTGCGAATCTTCCTCCACAGCTTTTACTCCAATGAGCTTACCCTTCATCTTCTCATAACCTTCCTTATATTTAACCTGTGAAGAAAACAAATAGACCAAGAGTAAATGATCTAAGCTGCCAAACTGACAGCTCTACTAGTAGTAAAGCAATGGTCTGTCAGTGTTGTGACATGCTGGGTCCTCGATACAAGCAAGAAGATCATTTGCAAAAGAGAAATGGAATGTCTTAGAATTTAGTGTTTATAAAGAATAAGCCCTTTCTTGACAATAATATGTTCACCAAAACCTACAAGAAATACTTTCTTTTTGGTTCTCTCTAGGAAAAACAACATTTTTCAAGCACTGAGGTCAGAAGGTTCTTTCAGGAATTTTCTGGCCAGACATAGATGTATTGAGTTATGATGTTTTGCAGGAGATTTCCACTTCATTTTGAGTTCTAGAATTCACCCTCGGGTCAAAATGAGAATAGGAAAACACAGCTAGCATGTGGAGAAAAGCTCTGAATTGCTCAGAGCAAACCTTCTGACTAATTACAGAATGCCAATCACCCAGACAAGTCCTCCATCGCTCCCTAGCATGAATCGAGTGAGGGTGGCTCAGGGCACTGAGACATATGTGACACATCCCCAACACTAGCAGCAGCCTGGACTGTCAGCTGTCCTAAGAATAAAGAAGGCTGATGGAGTCCATACTCACATCACTTGCCAGATCCCTCTTTGCCTTAGCTGTCAAGAATGACAAAGCATCCAGACGAAGCACAAATCCTTTTTCCTTCTGCTTCTCCCAGCTACTCCTGTAGAGTTTCTAAAGAGATGACAACAACACAATTTCTTTATTACTATCAATCCACTCTATTTGTTCTATAGTCACAGTGAAAACTCAAGTAATGAATCCCTCCTACACTCTCTGCCCAGAAACCACATGGCTACGGATCAGATCCCGGTGTCTTCCCTCACATCCTGTAACTGTGGATACTGTGGTTACTGCAACCCCAATATCTCACTGGTTCCAGTGAAACTGCCAGTGTGTCACTCACCTGGAAGCATGTGAAAAACGCACAGCTTCAAACTCTAAAAGTGGCAAGTCTTCAGAACAGCAGATGTGACTACTGTTTATTAGGAGCATGTAATTAAATTTCAAGTTTTTACACCTAAAACATGAGGACCTTCTCAGAGAAAGAACATAACTGTTACCTACAGAACAAATATTTCACAGCAGCTGTAACTATCCACAGGAGTGAGGGAATCACACAGTACCTCACTGATATTGGCAGCATTTGCTTTGGCCAGCATGAAGACAGGGTCATCTTTGCTGATGGTGTACTGATGAAGAAATTGCTCTTT
>NW_008238346.1:2778311-2785293 GCF_000691975.1 Corvus brachyrhynchos
TGACCTGTAGGTAACCTGTCCACAGGAAGCAAAGCATGGTCAATAAAAGCAGTAGTCCACATTTAATGTTGAAGGAGTACTGGTTAAAACACCCAAATATTCAAGGATTTGTTAGGGTTAACTTTTTTGGAGAGGTTTTCTTTAGCATCTTGAATTTTTTTTTGCTAAATATGGATTTAAAAACTGACCTACAGAGTCAGGTTGACCAAACTAGTTACAGTTAAATTTCAAGGAAGCTGTGAAGCAACACACATATTAGGATACTTTAATTCTCTTTCCCAAAGTTAGCTACTTAGC
Organism: Corvus brachyrhynchos; assembly: GCF_000691975.1. Taxonomy (NCBI): domain Eukaryota; kingdom Metazoa; phylum Chordata; class Aves; order Passeriformes; family Corvidae; genus Corvus; species Corvus brachyrhynchos. The sequence continues at coordinate 2,778,609 of NW_008238346.1, forward strand.
TAGCTATAAAGCTGACAGCAATTCATACTCTATACAGAATGCATGCAAGAACACATTTCACCCAATGTTAAACTGTTGCTACTTCTTGGATAGAATGGAAGTTTTTAATAAGACATAGAAACAGAGAATTCTAGGCATGAAATGAAGAACACCAAGCAATTGAATCTGCAGACAACATTTGTGACCTAGATGTAACAGCTGACACAATACTCCAGTGAGGACTAACATTCCAGCTTTGACTGAAAACATCAAGGACCTTTTATGATCCAAGTAGCAATCACCCCCATTTTATATCCCAGGGCTACAACAGCAGAGAAATTAACTGCTCTGTTTTAGCCCTTGAAGTTCTTGGAGGAGCTGTTGAAAAACTATGAAAATATGCCCCATTTCACAGACTGTTACATTTCTTACATCCCATAGAAAAGGAAGTCCCTCCTATAAAGCTCTAAATCTATGGTTACTATTCTGATTTCAGCACACAACAGAGAAGTAACAGGAGTCAGGAGCCCATTCTCAGTGGTGCTTGATTTTTGTTGCTGTTGTTCTAGTTCAAAGAATTCAAGGACAGAACTAATCAAATAAACAAATAAACCCCCTTAGAATGGATCTGAAGAAACTTTATATATTGAAAGGTTTCATGACTGGGGGCTCCCTCACCATCACACTGGTGTACATATGTCAGGAATGACCACACTATGCCTAAGCTACTTGCAAAGAGACAAATTCAGTCAAGGACTCACATCACTTTGAAGTTCCTGGCTTTTCTTGGCATGCTTGATCTGAGAACTGTCAGCCACACTGGTGAACTTCAGAGCATCAGCCTTCTGCCTGTACTTTGTCTACAGCAAATTAAACCAAGTTATACAAAATTTTCTACAGTACTTGCCCTCCCCCAAAATGCATCAGTTTGTAAAAAAACAACTGATAGAGCCAAAAGTGCCCCGTAAATTCCCAAGACAGTTTTAGCACAGGTGTCAATAAAATAACCTTCCAAGTACTACCCACTGCTGGTATTTTGAGGAGAGGAGGGCAGTGCAAGTGTGTGCCAAGGGCACTGTTGCTGACACTGCACGCATGGATATCTTTGGTGCCAGATGTACTATCTACATGTCTTACAGGACCAAGGTTGCACACCAGCCAGTGAGTGGTGTTCACAACCTGGGTATGACTTAAGTCAGGACCCAAGAGAGCTGATAAGCCACACAGTCAGTGTTACTATCTCATTTCCTTATAAGAGACTATTCAAGCATATGCATGGGTGGTTCAAATCACTGAATGCATGTTACTGAGATATTTTTAAATTATTAAGATTATAATTAAATTAGAGTGAGCAATTTCAGAGTCCTGGAAGTAACTTGAATCCAAAATCTTCCCCTTCCTCTCAAAATCTTCCTCTTTTCAAAGTAGAGCTCAGCACAGACACCGCAGTCAAGCCTTTCTAGGATGAAGAGCTGTGACAGGCCTCCAAAAGGCTAAAGTCTCAGATATAGAAAAAAATGAACAATATTTTTCATCTTCTGGTGCCAGTACTTATATAAAATCCATTTGAACAGACAAATGTGCATAGAGAGTAATATTTTTAGTTTGATAAATAAGACTGTCCATAGTTTCATTCCATTTTACTTTTTGTTTTACATCTGGAACACACTGAAGTGAATGCAAAACTTTAACTGACTTCATCAGGCTTCAGAACAGGCCTGTTTCAAATTAATGTCTTTGCCTCAGCCTTTTGCACCACTCATTTGAGAGCGAGCTAAGCATACTTTCTTTCTTTGAGATGATAGTGCAAGGAAATGTGGGACTCTGTTTCAAGACCACAGTGTAACAGGGGAGACCAAGCAAACACTTCTAGTATATGTTAATTGAATTCTTATTCTACCAGTTCAGTCATGAAGTGGGGCATTCCACCTAGAAAGGGTGTAAATGCTTTTTTTTTCATAATCTGGCATTTCAGGAGAGAAATTCTTCTGTTTGAACTGATGGGTGAACAGATCAGTTTACACTGTGTCTCTGCTAGGGGAACACAAAACAGAAGTTAAAAAAGCATGCAGCACTTCAAAGAGGTGCTCATCGCTTTATTTTAGAAACCTGGAAGGGAGGGAGGCAGATTAAAAACAGCATGTTTTGTCACATTGCATGGAACACAATGTAGTGACATCCTGCAAAGAAATGACAAAACGCCAGGCTTTGTATGGCAACAGAGATCTCTAAAATAATATCCACCAGTCTCCAGTTTAAGTGACTGTCAGCCATCTCGTGGCCTTGCACAGCACTGGAATGCAAAGGCAGATCATTATGGATTAAATATTTGTGGAAGTGATTATTACTACAGCACACACCAGAAGCAGATGTCAGTCTATCCCTAGCAAGACACCAGATCTGAGGTAGCTGCTCTTCTTTTGTTTCTAAGATGTACTTTTTCCCCTTGTAGGAGTAGTGAGAGGATGTCAAATACCCAAGGTGCCAGAGTGTGATCACCAGTAACTAGCTGGCTTCTGTTCTTCCTTCCAGAACTAAGTGGGATTTTATCCTTCCCGTCAAACTTCCCCTAATTTATTCTTCTCACTGTTCTCTAGTTTTCCTAGCAGTAGTGAGCCTGCTCAACCATAGCTGAGAAGCTGAGGAAGTTTACTTCCATCAGCTTATTGGCAGTGCAAAGCCACGAATTAATAAAGCAAAAGCAAAGAAAAGCAGGAAAAGCTGAAGCTGACAGTAAAGTCACAGCCCCTACTTGCCAAGGAGCAAGGAAATTTTCAAACATGGCTAACAAATATCTAATTTTTCAATACTGCTCCTTAAAGCCTCTTTGTGCTTCACGTAGCACAAGAAACTCAATGGAAATTCAATGCTGCTCTGCAAAATGGGCAGGTGAATGAAAAGAGGTGGAAGCACAACTATGAGGATTTCTACCTCACAGATTATTTTGATAATTATATAAAATAATTTTAATCTCTAACCCAGGATCTTCTAAACTATTGAATAACTAAATTATTTCCATCGGTTTTTCCATTTCTCAGATATTCCTTGTTAGGAATTCCTTACCTATTCCACATAATGTAATGGAATAAGTGTGCATAAAGCTTTGAACAAACAACATGCAGATGCCTGAGCACTTTGCTTACCTCACTGACTAAATCTCCTGCCTTTTTGGCTTGTTGTATATTAAGACTTCCTTCTGTGATACATCCAGCTCCTTTCATCCATGTCAGATCTGCCCTATATTGGAGCTGCAGAGGAAAATTACATTTATTGGCACAGGGAACACAAGTATAATGTTTGCAAGTAACATGTGCACCCTCTCCAGTTTCAAAGCCACTGCAAAGACATTTTAAAAAGCCATAGTACAATCAGACAGTGCTGATATGAAATGAGAATTAAGATCAAATGGAAAAAGTCTATAATCACTTATACTGTTTTTAACAGTTAAGCTGGGTGTACATCATCTTACGTCACTCTGGAGATCATAGGCCTTCTTTGCCCACTTGGTCCTCATATCTTCTGGAAGCACAGTGTACTCATGGAGTCTCGTTCTATAATCCAAGTCACTGGCAAGCGCCTGAGCCTTCTTAGCGTGCCTCAGGTTTATCATATCCATGGGCAGATGGAAATGGGCCTTGCTCTCCTCAAACCCTTTTTTGTAGGCAATCTAGAAAGAGAAGCAATGAAAACAGACTGTCTGTATCAGATATTGCAAAGCTATTTTAAATCACCCCTCTTGTTTGGGTCCTTATGTAGATTAGGCAAAAAAACTCCAAACACACGTAGAAATCAGGCCCTATAAAGGACAAAACAGATGCCAGGCTAAATTTTCCAGATTCTAGAGACATTTTCTCTATTACAGTGCACCTTACTTTTAAACATACCTTTACAGACTTGAAAGTTCTGTGTAGAAGTTTTTATATTGAGGTTTTAATATGATGATATTTTATTCATACTGAGGTTTTAATAGGATGTTATTTCCCTGCCCCAAAATAAGGACACCATTGCCCAAAATCCCCTGCTGTGCAACCATTGCAGATTAACAGATGGAGGAAGGAAAACCAATTTTGTTAAATGCTTCCAAGAATCTCTTACAGTGAGAGCAGTAACAGTGGTAGATTGCATAGTGTTGCTGAAAGTTTTCTAATTATGAAAAACGTCTTTTGAGTAAGAGAAATAATCTACCTCACTACTCATCTTGGCCACCTTCAGAGAGTGCAAAAGTCTTGAATCCTTGGTTGCAGTTGCTTTTCCTTTTGTTTTTTCGTATTCTTCTTTATATTTAATCTGTCCAAAAAAACCCAAAAAAGATGTAAATCTAAGAATATTTCCAATTACCCATGAGATAAGCAATAAGTTTTTCACTGGTGATTTGGATAGTCAAAATTTAGAAGAGCTTAGTCTGATTCTCTCATTGTCACTTCAAATTTCCCAGATTTTCTCAGAAATTCCAAAGATGCAAGGTCAGTCTCATTTATGAGGTCTCTAACCTCATTCCTTAAGGCTCATCCCTCTGAGGTGAATATGCTTATAAACTTTAATTCTTCTGATTAGCTAAATTATCTCGTTCTTAGAGGCAAAGATAAGAAATCAATCCAAGCAAGGAATTCAATATTTGATTTTCTTAATGAGGTGGGATTTCAGAATCCCCACCACTGCTGAACACTTTCCAGCTGCAGAAAAAGTGTCTCCCTTTTCTGCCTCTCCACAGGTTAAAAATCTTGATATAAGTTGTTTAGAAAGATTTTGTTTGCAATTTTTTTATATACATGTGTTTATGTTAAGGAAGCAGACTAAAGAAATAAGAATTCCCTTTGTAGTAGATGATAACACTATTTTTGAGGCTATAAACAATTCAAAACACTGAATTTCACTATGGGTTTATTGTGAAAATTTTGCTTCGCTCTGTACAAATGATTTAAAAAAAATTTTTTTTGAAGAGTGAAATTTCACAGCAGAATCTGAGAAATTTTCCAACTGTTCATTAGCCATTGAGAAAGATGGACAGCCAAATGCATCTGGATTAAAAATCCAGATGAAGAGAACTAAGCTTTATTTCCCTGTGCTACAGCTACTTATATAAAGAATAATTCCCAGGTAACTAAATGTCACATACATCACTGGCAAGATCTCTTGATGCTTTGGCAGCAAGTAAAGGCAGAGAATCAAGTTTCATTTCAAAGCCCTGGCCCTTACTCTTCTCCCAGCCTTCTTTGTACTTAATCTGAGAAAGGAAAGACAACAACATGTCACAGACACATAAACACAGGATTTTCAAACAAACATGGAAATGGCTCAGAGAAAAACAGAAGTATAAATATGCTCAGTCCACAAACTGGGACCTTCTTAAGTCACAGTTCATTGTAATTTTGAGCTAATTAATTGTCTAGGATTGAGTCAAAATTTTATTCTTGGAGTTCGCAGGCACTTAATGTCCCAGAACAACCACTAATAACTCTCATTTTCAGACTGATATGGAGGAGGGAGGGTTTTTCAAAAGTGCCTCTGGTTATGTCTACTTACGCAAATAGTAGAGATCTATAGGAGCTGATCTATAGGCAGACCAGCTAGCTAAGAAACAGACATCACACCACTCATCTCAGAATTTTTCTTTCCCACCCCCAAACTACAACCAGTCAAGTCCCATGCACTGAATTTGAAGCTGCAGTTGTTTACATGAGCTGTTGGAGGGCATTCAAAAGGAATCCAGCTCGTGTGCTCTGAGACCACCCCACAACGTGAAGCACAGGTCAGTGAAGCAGCCCTTATGGTCAGATTGTCTTCAAAAGCACACTCATGAGCCACACTATCTCACAAACACAGATGAAATGCAGGAGAATCACATCCTTAACTTTTGAAAGTTAGTGGAACTTAAAGTAATAGTTTTTTAAGTTCTTTTTCAAGATTCCACTTGAAATTCCATTAAAGCAAGGTCAAGTATGGCTTCATTCATGTTATGCGTGCACCTAATGAAGGCAGAAGGTTTTCAGGAAGCCCCAGTTTCTGGATCTGGCTTTTGCATGTCTGTATTTTACCAGTATCTAACAATGAGCATGCATCCCAACCCAGTACAGTCGCAAAGAATGTTCCTCCACAACACTGCACCAAAACAACTCCAAAAAAACTTAGGGGAAGAACACAAGATGCAAAAAACTTGCAGTAATGCCAACTCAGAACCATGAAAAATCATGAAACTGGTTAAAAAATAAAAGTCACACCAGTAATATCTGAAGGGTTTTTTCTCATTTTGCACTTATTTGTCTTGGGCTTTTTTCTCTCCAAAACTATCTATGACAATGGAGGCCTGAAAAATACTTTAAAAATTAAATAGAAATTCAACTTTTCCTGCAACCATTTGATTTTAACACACAAGACTCTAAGTGAATCACTATATATTGTCAGGAAGTATGAATGGAGCAACAGTGTGCTTGATCCAAGTTTGCTGAATTCACTGTTTCTTTCCATTGACTTCAGCGGACTTTGATTGCTAGAACTGTGCAAATGTTGGTTCTTCATAAAAATATCACCTCAGAAGCAGCTAGTTTTGTGAAGTTAATACTGATTTACTTATTTAAAGAAATTCAGATCATCTGAAAATGTCTTGGAAAAAAGAAGTCTAGAGGTTTCACTGTCCTTGAAATTGGATCTCTGTCTATTCTGGGCACCATATTTCATGTTGTTTAGTACAAAGCCAAATGAAAAATGG
>NW_008238346.1:2785304-2810108 GCF_000691975.1 Corvus brachyrhynchos
AAGAGTGTCATCATCTTTATATTAATTTCTATCTATTAACAGCACCATGAATGCTAGCATTTCCACAAGGCTTGACTTACCTCGCTGTACAACTCAGCATTGGCTTTTGCTTTCACTAACTGAGGTACATCCTGAGGTAGAGTGTAATTTGTTTTTGTCTTCTCATACTGGGCTCGGTAGTTCAACTGCATATATTGAAAAAGTCAGCAAGACACTCAGTTATTTTTAACTTAATTAAAGTATAACCACTAGACTGATTGCTTGCTGTTAAATTTCAGGTTATTGGTGCCATACATTATAGATCCACTCATAGATATGGCTGATGTAAATATGAAGGCAATAAGGCAATTATAACTTTTACTTAGGTACTAGGAAAGAGAAATTTATTCTACTCATAGAAAAGCTACTGATTGAGTACAAAAGATATAATTAAAAAACTTTCCTTAAATACACAGAAGATAAATTCCTAACAAAGCACACTGATACAAATCTTAAAAGTGGAGTTAAATATTAGCTCTACTGGCATGCTTGCCACATTTTTGAAAGTGATTTCATTTAATATATATTCTTGTTTTGACTATAAATCTGCTAAAGAACCACCAAGAATAAAAACACTTAAGGCTACCAATGCTATGAAATGAAATAATCTCATAATTCCAATAAACAACAGTGCCTAATGTTGGCAGAACTTACATCGCTGAGCTGCTGCGCATTTATTTTGGCTTGAGCAATTTGTGGAGTGCTGGCAACAGAGCTGTACTTCAGCTTGTCTATGCTTTGCCTGTAGTTTACCTAATTTAAGATAAAATTAAAAAACAACAACCAAAAAAAATTTAGTAAAGGAAGAAATGGTCAGACCAGAAAAGGAGAGATTGAATAGACAAAGTTTGTTAGCTAATACTCTGGATAAAGCATTGCTTAAACTGTTACATAATAAATTGAGCTGAGGAAAAATGCCAGGATCTCTTGGATGAAATCTGAGTTAATGCTCTCAAAACTTCCTTGTCTGAGGTCACAGTTTTCATCCCACTCTGAAAATGGCTTAATGTATAACCCCTTCCTGTCAAACACACAAATTCTTAAAAAGATGCAGTATCAGCTGCAAAACATTGCTATAAAATCCCCCAAATAGTTGGTATAAAATTGATATTCTTAACCATCACCTCGTCCTTTCTTATCTTTATCAGACAAGGAACTTGGTAACTGTCTATGAAGAGGTCTGTCCAGTGTAACACTGCATAAAGCAAATGAACTCTCTTATGCTTTGTCTTTACTGAGTTTTAATGTAATAATTAACCACAGAATTTCCCTGTGTGGTCACAGTTTTGTGTGGATGATGAAAAAAGAAAAATATGTACTTACAGTACAAAAAAAAGTAATTTTAATGTCAGCCATCAAGAGGACTGGAGCCCACTAAATTACTAACACATTAATGTGGTAGTAACAACAAAAAGTTATAAAATAAATATGTTAAAGCCACAGACTATGCATGATAAAAAAAATTATAGTGAAGCTTCCTTTCAAACCTGTTGCTGCAAAAGAACTCATTGCTATGCTACAGAAAAAAATTATGATTTTGTAGGCCCTCATTAATATTCACCATTAATAATCATCATTTTGCAAACATTGCAAATCACATTGCTTAAAACTATTTTCTTAAGAACCTCCTTGCCAGTAAAGTGGAGCATATTTCTAGAGACTTTGAGTTACTGAAACAATTTCAGTGCAAACCTTCTTATCTCAGGTATCCTCACATAAACTTGCTCATTCTGCCAGAATAACAAAAGCTAGGAAAAAAGGCCTGAATTATCTCAAAGGTCCAAAGTGATCAAGGTATTTAAAACAGTGTATTTGCTTCCTCAGAGACAGAGAGAATTTTAATGCCATGGAAGGAGATCCTTTCTTTTTAACTGAAATTGTGTATTTATTGCTACTTGTGATTGCTTAGTGTATGAGAGAGTTGTACTCCTAAAAGAGTTCAGAGTAAGCGTGTTGTTTGGGAGCAGACAAGTCCTGGGACTAATTCAAAATCCCAGATCAGGACTGGTGCATCTGAGTCTCTGTGGCCAGTGGAATTGTGTGTTTCAAACCCTATGAATTGTAGAGTCACTGGAATTGCTGAAATGTTTTTTACATTACTCTTTAAAAACACAGCTCTCTCACACTGTAAGCAATCAAACACTGAATTTTACTGGTTTCAGCTTTTACAAAGGCAAAGCTGACATTACTGCTGTAGAGGCAATAGTTCATCTTAGAGTTGAAGTATATCCAATACTTCCTCAAAAACATCAGGGTTCTCAATTCTAGCTCTTCATGCTACCATCTTTTTTTTGGAAAAGGTGTTTAGCCCCAGATAAATCTCACATAATGTTAATGACCTCTCTAAGGCATGTTGCTCCTGGTTTACTGCAACTCCAATGTAAAGGCAGGGTATATACACCTTAGGTAGTCAGAAATGCCCTGCAGAGCTGCTGCTCTCTCCCTGTCGATTTTATAAGCCATGCCTGGTGACTGTGCTCCTAACTAAGGCACAGGTTAAGCTGCCAGTGGTAGATGAGATCAGTTTTTAATGTCTGTGGGAGGTGAAAGTATAGTCAGCTGTACAGTCTGTCATCCTTCATTTATCTGAAGGACACATACCCACAGCAGTACACAAACCTCCTGACATTGCTCCATCAGTAACTCAAGCCCAGGCACAGAGGGCAGCCCTTTGGCATGGACCACAGGCTGGAGGAAGGTTATGTGACCAATCAGTTCCCCTTCAAAGGGCAGCACCAATCCTCAGGGATTTCACCAAGGATGAGAGGGCTGTTTTAGTCTCCCTGTCCTTTCAGTGCCTTCAGTGCTTGATGCTGCTGTTGAAGCTGCCCCAGGATGGTGAGACTTTTACAGCACAGAGCTGGGATAGGGCAGAAGTCACTGATTTCACATCACTCTACAGTCTATGCTGAACTGAAGCCAACAGGACATGGCACCTCTTTCTACTGCTCTGACCTCTTGACACTGCACTTTTTTGCTTTAACTTTTTTGGCACTGGCTGTTTGCTCCTATAATTAAATCATCATTTGACACATGCAATCTATCACAATCTCTCCTACAGTGAGATGATGGGCTATGCAAATCATAGGGGGAAAAAAAACCAACATAAAATTATTTACATCTTTCAAAGGGACCAGCTTTCTTGTTGTCTGGTATGAAGGAGTGAGAGTAGCTGGGTAATTGTAGTCAACACCATCGTGTTTGTAATCAGACTTATAGGCTATCTGAAACACAAGGAGAACAAAAAAAAATCATTCCTTTTTTTTTCACCTGTCATTTGTTTGAATAATTATCAGTCAAGAGGAAAGGAGAAACAATAATATTAATATTAAATGCAAGAAACAAAGTAAGTTCAATGTCATGAGTGACAAAGAAAATGAAATTATTTGCATAGTTTAGCCACTAATTGATTCTTTTTCAGCTTCTCAATTAATCCAATGCCAACAGTGGGAGCATTAACTTAACTTCCACCTATGACACATCTCTTTTATCTTTCTGCTTAGTTCTCAAGCTTCTTACAGATTTGTAAATAATGTACTTGAAGGAATGGTATGTAATGAAATAGCTTCTTGACTAACCCAGTAAATTAAATTGGAATGCAGAAATCTTCATTAAAGACTGTTTTTTCCAGCAAAGGTCTGACCCTGGGGGTGGTGGCAAACAACCTTCAGCATCCTACTGATGTCAAAGAAAACTGAAGGATCTCAGTATGTTGCCAGATCACTGAAATTTCTTATTTTAACTTCTTCCACACAGTAAGCTATAAAAGAGTACAAAAGGGTTTCCAGAATTTCCCTTCTTCTCAACATACCTATCTGTCAGATCCCCAGTACAGTATGATCTAAAGTTTTCTATCAACTTAATTCTAGAAAAACTGAAAGACAAGTAGGAAACAACCATAAAAGAGTGATTAAAAGGGACTCACATTGCTTGCCAAACTGCCAACTTTCATGGCATGGAGCATCCTTTTGTCCATGCCCATACCCACATAGTGACCCTTCATTTCATTCTGGTAGGTTTCTTTGTACTTAAGCTGTACAAAAAAAAAAAAGATATAAATACTCTGAGAAAAATATATTCAACTTTTCTACTGAAGAGTTTCAGCTTTTCAGAGTTTCCATATTTTACAGCAGGGAGATAAATTGTTACAGCTGTGGTCTACTAGTGTTACTCCAATACAGGAATTCATTAGTCCAAAACAACCTTGGTACTTTAAAAAATAAAAGCTAAAACCCTCCATGAGTTTCTTGTTCTACAAGATATCATTTACTTGCTCTTTATATCACCTGAATGCCCTACAATGAAGATACATCTGTGTTTTATCAGAAACAAACCCTAGAACAAAGTTCCAGGGAGACAATATTTGTACACTAAGAAATGAACAAAATTGGATTGTTTTGGTGCATCTTTCACCAATCCCAGAGTGAGGGATTTGACAAGAAAAGTTGATCATTCTACCATCTCAACTGTATGGCAAAATATTTACTCCTCTGGGATTTCAGAGAATGGTAAGAGGCAGTATGAAACAAAATTATATTTCATGAGATGCAAGTGGTATAATTATTAACACTGATGATTTTCACACAAGAATTATGTTCCTCTCTGGCATGAATTCTGGTGAGGTATCTTCTGCCTAACTGTCCAGTCAGGAAATGAACATGCAGAATGAAATAAGTAATAATTATGGCAGACAACAGTAACAACTAACTGCTACTTCTCTAGATAAGCAGTCCATGGTAAGTAACCTCTCTTCCAAATACCATAATAGTTCTTTTCATAATCCTATATAAAATGAGCCCCAGCTATACATCAGGACACACTAGGATAGGTGTTGTACAGACACAGGCTAAAATCAGTTATAATCACATTTCCAGCACACATTTATCTGACACACACATACACAGTTGACCTGTGATCCCAGCAGCTACCAAGGCAAGCGAGCCACACTCGAGGTACTGAAAACTTACATCACTGGTGAATTTTGAGATCTTGCTCACATTCTTGAATTGTGGAGTATCACAGTAGTTCATGCTGTAGCCTTTGTTGTTTCCAAGATCCTTCTTGTACTCCACCTGACAAAAAATGCACAATGGGAAGCCATGGTAAAACTTTAATCTGCTGTATCAAGTTCCTGCACACAGTTTTTATTAGGCAGACCCACTGTTCAGAGATTTTGATATGTGGTTTTCATCAGATGGGATATGATGAAAATTAATATGAAGAGAATTTTCAGATGCTCATTTATCATTTTACAGGCAAAAGAAACACAATTTCATCCTCTGCAAAGTATATGAGACAGTGACAGGAGGAAAATTATTAACAAAAACAATGATATACAAAGGAATTCTAAGGTCAGTGTGGAACAAATGAACATGCACAAATGTGCCATGTACCAGGTTCCAGCAAGGCCTCAGCAAGAGCTTTTGTACTCTTACAGTCATTCCTGTTTAAGGAACATGTACTCAGCCTGTAACAGCTGCAGTTAAAGACTGAGAGAGGAGAAGAACTCAGCTTGCTTAGTCGAGGAAATCAAAGGCAGAGACAAGAAAATGATAGATTTGTAAACCTCTCAAAAAAGTAACCATGCAGGGAGAAGAACTTTTTAAACTAAAGGGCAACACTAGCACAAAACACAGTGGCAATAAAGTGGACAGGAATAAATATAGGCTAGAAACTGGAATAGGAGGATTATATGATGCTGTGTCGAACCAGCAGGAGCCAGGAATCGTTGGCCCAGGAGGCCCCTTCCAGCCCTACTTCCAGGGGTTTTTCATTATTGAAGGTTTTATACTTTGACATCTCAAGAGTATAAGTTTTTAAACTGCCATGGGGAAGTTCTAGAAACTCACATTTATTAATAGTTTTATAGCTGATATGACACTATAAATAAATTAATAATTCAGAATCTACTGAGAATTCTCTAAAAATCTTCCCTTGCCAAGCAGAAAAAGAATCAATTATTAGTGACTCATAGTCTTTCACATGATGGAAGAAAACAGAAATCTGCATAATCAGAATGGCATAAATTTTGGCTCTGTTCATGTTATTTTTTCATTATTAGAATAACCTTTGAGACATTCTAAGGTACAGACCCAATTCATTTTTTTGTGATTTGTGATTATTCCTTAATATCATATTAAAAGCACAGTTCAGGTTTGGGGTGGATTTTTTCCAGATTTCTGTTCTTCATGTGGCCAGAACTAGAATCATTCTCCTGGGGTTAATTTCCCACACTTTCATACAGATGATTGGAAGGGCCAGAACACAGCACCTGAAGATGTGTTCTTGATCTTTTCTCTCCAGTTGCTGTGCTACACACAGATGATTTTTGTTATGTACAATGCAGTAAGAACAACATCTTTTTTTCACTTGCAGTCCTTACTCATCAAACAAAAATGTTTGTATGAGCTGCTCCTAAACTTGTTAAGAGATCGATTCAAGCCCTTACCTCGCTGACAAGCTTGTTAACACTTTGGGCTTGTTTAAGGACCAAGTTGTCTTCAGCTGTTAGGGAGTGAAAGTGAGCTGCACCTTTCATCTTGGAAAGATCTTTCTTGTATTTTATCTGAAAAAAAGTAGGGAGAATTATAAAATAGATGTGCACCTTTTCATCACTACTATTTAGACTGGCTTCATGAGTCAGGATAATATCTTCCCTGGGCTTGTTTTGATAGGTAAATGGAACTTGCCAAGTTGAAACACTGTATTTACTTCCTTGAATAACCCAAATATAGCCCCTTAGCCCTTCACAGTCCCTCTCAAGACATTTCACCAGACAGCATTTTTTAATCCATTTTTGACATACATGGAACAGCACTGGTTGTTGTTCATAGCTTGAGCAGATTACTAGCAGATTCTTGGCTGGTGACTGCTTGGAGCTTGTGTGCTCTTCTATTACTGAAGTTAATCCTCAGTACTTTAATTTTAGTCAGAAAATTACAGCTAGTCATCTATATATCTAGTCATCACTGTAAACTTTTCCTTTTGTAGAAACTAGCTTTTTTTAAAAGTTGTATCTTTTTGTACTTTCAGGGTGTTTGAAGGAATTATATTTCTCTACCAAAGCAAGATTGAAATAAGGAGTTTCTACATTTAATTTAGACATTAGGTTATTGACATAAATTGGGCTTGGATGGGCAAAGAGAGATAATACTCATACTGGCCTTGTGCCAAACTTTGTCCAGCAAAACCCCTGTTGGGAATATGTTTCAATATATCTTGCATCCAAGAACTGCTCGTTTTATATGTGTTCAAAGACCACTAACATAATGTGCAAAATAAATTATTTTACATGAAGTGAAATGCAAAATGTTTGGTTTTTTTTATTTTCCAAATCTACACACAGTTCCTCAGAATTTAAAACTATAAGGCAGGTTGGTAAGTACTGAAGTGTGCAAATGATACTGCCATGAACTAATCCTCTTCTTTATGTATTATAAATTAATAAGGAAACTACTGACCATTAGCTTTCAAAACCCATGAAACTGTGATCTTTGTCTGGAAAGGTTAAATATTTCATGTTTAAACAGGGGATCACTGAGTTTGTCATCAAAGTGGGATTGATCAGAGAGGATTTGAGGTTTTTTATATTCTCTGTGATAAGCTCAGGTAACAGAACATGACTGATCCTTTCACTCCAGTTTACTGCTCATGTCTAGTTCAGGCTAATACAAGCTGAAAGACTCAACCATCTGTTAGCTCCCCAGAAGACAGACTGAGCTCATCAGCTCAGATAGCCCTGTCGGGGACAAGTGTCCACACTACAAAGGTTGTCACTCACAGGAACCCTTCAGAGCAGCCACAGGGTACTGACCCACAGACTGACCTACTTCTTGTCACTGCCAGAAGTGGCCTCCTCAAATAGGAGTGGGGCTCTTTAATGGATGGGCTGGATGCAGGAATCACACACCACCACCTCTTTGTCAATTCTTTCGTTTACCAAACCCAAAAATCCCAATCCAGAAATAAGCCCACTTTTGTAAAGTGACTGTGTCATACTCTATGTTTCTTTTCCTCCATATGACTGGCTTTGTGCTAGAGGCATGATACATCAAAATATCAAAACCAGTACAGTTCATTCATCCTCCATTTATGCACTACTGGGAATACCACAGTAGTCCACAGGATGATTAAGGCAGTTGAAGGTTTCATTAATAATACAGGTGCAGATTTGCCAGGAGGGTTAACCTAACAGTAGGGATCCCCATTAGTTGCTACATCCATCTCCTCCCTCATGTAAGTTGGAGCTGTGCCCCCTTCTATTAATGGATATTATTAATCCCCTGAGCCATCCAGTTCCCAGCAATGCAGAAAAATGTCACTTTTGTTTACTTCTCAAGTGCAATTTTAGCATTCTCCTCCCAGGCACTGCTCTGACAAACTGCTGTTTTCAATTGTTTATGAATTGTATTGATTCAGGTTTCATACTTACATCACTTGCCAATTCATTTGCTTTCTTGGCATTTTGATAAGCTGGAGTGATCATAGCAGGAAAGCTTCCTTTCCCTCTGCGTTCCTCAAACTCGTCCATATATCCCTGAAGAAAATTCAGAGTGTTTACTCATCACACATGAGCAGATGGGGCCATGGGATATTTTACAAAGCCCCACAGTCCTTGTTAGTAGGAAGGTTCATGACTTCTACGAATTTTTTTTTAAATGAAAAAAAAGACCAAAATATAAGAATAAATTGAGCTGTTAAATTACCTATGCCTGTGAAACTGCCTGTGCTCCAAGAGAAATTTAGATAGCTATTAGCTGTGGTCAAGATAGCACTCAAGTGTGCAATGATATACAGTCTTCAGATCTCACCCCATTTCTTACAGAGATGATATCTGCTTGCCTCTCTCGTTATCAATACACGTTTCCCTGGAATATTATAAAAATAGCTTATGGTTTGGGTAGCCAGGAGACTTGCTTAAGGCTAAACAAGTTTAACATAGGATCAGCCTTCCACTGTGGTGTTACAGAAGCTGCTTGATCTTTCCCATGGTCATTTTTCACACCATAATTGACCAGAAATAATACTTCTCTTGTGCAGTGATGTATTTTGAAGACGGATTAATAAATGAAGCAGAAATACCTAGATATCAAAATGGCAAACTCCCTAGTGAACAAAATCACAAAATTCCATTTTCCTGATTAAAAAAAGCCCAATTGTTGTGGAAGTAACTCCCTTAAGTCTATCTATAGATAAGTTTACGTGTAAATATTTGACAATCTGAAAGCCATTTTGATAGTTTAACAGCAAAACACTGGAGCTTTTTCTTTAAATGGTAATGCACAATAATCATCCAAAGACATCTATGGCGAGATCTGGAGAGAATATGGTGTACAAACAAGGATAAAAACAAGTGAGACATAGTGTAATGTGTCTTCTCTGCAGTACTTTGTAAATCCTCCCTAGTAAAGAGGCAGTTTGAGTGAAAATAGAAGGTGCCATGAATAGAATGCATGTCAAGAATGCCATGGATAGCACAGATAGGAAGGACTACAAATATCTGGGATATCTCTTTTGTGTGTTCTCAAGGCAAAACCATCCATTGCAGGTCTTCTTGTGTACCACCAGTGTCACATGGTAAATAGGTCACACTGTAAGTTTGTGAACAATATGATGCCATAGTTACAATGGCATTAAACAAGCATAGGAAAGAAAAAATATGTTTGATTAATCAGCTGAGTTAGTTTCTTAAAATACCATTAATGAGTCTGAATTCTCCAGACCAACCTGTTCTTTTGCTTCTAACTTTCTTAAATGCATTTTAATATAATTTCTAATGTTGTGCGTATATTAAAAGTTTCAGAAAACTATTTTAGCCTCTCTTGAGGTTTTTAACCATGAACAAAACAGGTGTTCAGCACAGGAATTTTACAGTAAGATTTCTTAAATTGTCTCATGTTTTATATATAAATATGCGTATATATATGTATATCTATATATGTATATATGTATACCTATATATATATATGATGCACGCTCAACTCACTGTTGATGATCTCAACAGTCAGAAATTTAATCCCTTTACCCATGTTAAGTCACAATTTACTCAGAAAGATCCATTAATTTCAGCAACTCTGTGTTATTTGACTAATGATATCAGTATCCAATCTATAAAGATTAAAACTCAAATTGAATTTGAAGTCTGTGACTGAAGTTTCAAACATACTTTCAAAGAAAAAAAACTTAAGTTAATTCTAAAACAGAAGCATTCTAATGCTTGGAAATGTAATTAGTGCTTTTTCAAATTCATTTTATTTGTTTATTCCTATTAAAACTTGTAGCAGTTAAAAAGACAGAAACTAATTGAAGGCTTCATTGCTACAATTCTAAACTTATATTCTTCAAGGATGGTTTGCTTTTCCACAGAATACTAGATGTAGATTTGGACAGACGAAGTGAAGAAATGTAAAATACCAAAGGTTTTAGGAAACTGCAGTCCCTGTTCCTCCATTTCTCCAAAGTATATGGACCTACTGAGGAGAAGGACAAAAGCCCCCAAGATTAACCATATCGTTTTCTTTATACAAGAACACTATTCAATTCCTTTCAAATTCCCTTCAGCTGCATTCAGTTCTATTTAGCTGTGCTATTTCCTTAACTTAATTGGAATAGAACTTTGGGTGCATTTTGGGAGACCACAAAACCAATTGTATTCCCTTGAAAACGAAACATAAGCAAAACGAATGCCACCGACCAAAACAGAACTAAAGCCTATTTGGTTGCACAAATACAGAACTACAGCTTGTCAGGCTTATAATACCCCTTTTGTAGGAGAGCTGAAATCTAAGAGATTGTGTACCTAAGAGATTCAGTGCTGTTCTCACATATTTAGAGCTGCAAAGCTCCTAAGATTTGTAAAAATACCAGCAGAGAAAGGACACCTAACTATCTGCCAACTTTCTACCATTTCACAACCCTTTCGCTTTTTTCCTTATTCATGGAATGGGAACATTTTCTCAAGAGAACACATTCCAGTGTGATACCTTACAACACCATAACAGAAATGTAGAATGCATACATGCACCCAGACAGAATTTGCCAAGGTCAGTGTTCACCTTTAGGAATGGCCCTACCATAAGGGTCATGCAGTGACAGTGCAGACACCTTGTTGTCACACCTTTAAGTGCCAATGCCAGACACGTTACACATTAGGAGCACTGTGCTGTTTGCACGCCATCCTTTCCCTTGAGACCTTGTTTTCTCACACAGGAAAACAAAGTGAAAATAGGTGTCACCAGTTTCTAAAGCCTTGAGCAATCAGCTGTAGTAATGATCAACATCAGCAGGGCTATCACTTGGATGTTGCATACCTGTCCATATTGATCTACATTCTCTCTTGCAAAAGCAACATCTGTTCCAGCTGTATGGCTGGCTTTTCCCTTGATCTCTTTTTCGTATCTTTGATGATACTTTACCTAACAGGAAAAAAGGAAACAAATAATCCGGGTGAGTTTAGTCTGGTACACAGATGCTGCACAATAAATAACAACCAATGACATGCACATGTTGTCAATAAAGGATTGTCAAAATTCCCATTGCCACCAACCTGCACAAGTCAAATATGCCACTTGAAGATGTAAAAACAGAGCCAGTGGTGTACTTTTTAATAATGCACCAGGAACACGGCACTTGCCATTTTAACCCAAACCATTACGTCAGTGTGTTCAGCACCACCTGCTTGACAGTGGCTAATCCCTGATGCTCCAGCAGTTTAAAAAAATAAAACTGATTGTAATTCAAATTCGTGGTTACCACAGAGCACTTTTTTACCACAGGGTCACCTGAACCCCATCAATAAATGGGTTTGTTTCTGAAAGACGCTGATCTCCCCAGTGATAAAGGGAACTTTAGGCAATCAGCCTTCAAGTTTAGACCAAGATTTGCACTACATTTGCTAAAGTCAAAACAATGCCTGTAACCTGATGCTGCCCTTTAATCACCATGTGTGTTTGCTGACAAAAGTGAAGGGTTTTCCACAGATCAAAGGCAAACAAAAACATGTAATTGTTTTAGAGTCAACTGCTTTTGCCTTCAAAATTACAGATCTCTTATTTTCCTCAATGACTCTTAATAGTGTCTTAAATTGACTTCCATTGAGTTTATGTTCTTCCATATGTTCTCTTCTCCAACAAAAAGAGCTTTTCTTTCAGTTTCCAATAACAAAGGACAATTAATTGTATATTTTGAAGCAATACTAATGTCCTTTTATGGTGCTTATTAAAGAGTACAGGGGTGTTGTTATTTTGTTGTGTTTGGAAAGGAAAGAAAGGCAATAAAGGTCAGTATGTCATGCTCACGGAATTTCTGCCAGTAAATGTTTTCATTCAAAATTTGTGTGACAATTTAATATTTTCATTACCAAAATAGACCTTGCTTTGAACACTTACATCACTGGCTAATTCATTGGCTCTCTTGGCTATTTGATAAGCTGGAGTGATCATAGCAGGAAAGCTTCCTTTTCCCTTCCGTTCTTCAAAGTCTTCTGTGTATTTCAACTGTAAAATTTCAAGACAGTTTGGGAGCAATGAGATCAAATGTATCTTGATTGCACACATAATCAATCCCTAAAGTAGCAAAGTCAGGAGTTCAATGGCTGTCATGTGCCAAAAGGAAGATGAACCATGAAGTCTGAATCTTTGCAATTTGGTCTTTAGCTATGCTATCACACATCTTCTGCAAGGCCCCTTTGTCTCCTTCAGGGTGTAGAATGAAAACAGTTGTTTAAAGAAAATACTGAAGGTGTCTGCAAGATGCCTGCTCTATTTATGAGGGTCAGGCAGCTTCTTTCCTGATTTTGCATGGCACCCACTTGCTGGGTATGGAACAGAATGGTTCTCTACCTTCAGTTCTGACAGCCTAAAATGGCCTCGAACTGAACATGGGCTCAGTAACTGAAGTATTAAACACTTAATGACTAAATGAATCTGCCTTTAGAACTTTAATTTTTCACTTTTCTTTGTGTTCATATTTTAAAGTGATTTATAAATACCCTAAGAACCACTTGCAGAGCCAAAAACAGGTCAATCTATTTTGTTTCACTTACATCACTGGCAAGCTGTGCTCCAGCCTTTGCATGAAGTATATCCGGAGTGTCTACAACAGAGGTGAACTTTGAAACTCTCTCTTCATGTCCACGCTTATATTCTACCTGAAGAGGAAAAATATACATATCCATATTACAAACAATAAGCAGCAGAAATATATTTCCTGTCAGAAGGCTTCAAGAGAAAATGAGCAACAGCATTTGTGACATTTTCCACTGTACAGTCAAGCTATCCATACATTTAAGGCCCAACTTCCTTAAAGTGAATACCAGAAGCAGACAGAAATGGACCCAGATAATCAAATTTTCAAAGGATACTTGATTTATGTGAGCCATACATTTGATTAAAATACCATGAGAATAGTCACTACTGTCCCAATATCATATTGCAATGACAACGCATATAGTATTTGCAGAAAACAATGCAATACTTTAAAATAATTTTTATGGGGTTTATTTTTACCTATCTTTTTCATGTGAGTTGTTCTTTTTATAAATAAGCAATTTTCTGTGCATAAATTTAAAGCAGCTTGTATATTAATTTATTTCAATTAATTTGATTTCAAATAAGAAAGTGAAAAATATCAAATGTAAATAATTAGATGAATAAAGCCATAATGTTAAAGCAAAGGTAATGAATTAAATTAACATTTCAGTGTGAGTCACAATCTTTTTCAGGTTGTGATAAATTACAGCAAAAGTTGCTACATTTCACAGGAAATATCCCATATGATTGTCTTCCCAGGCCAATAGTTTACTAATCCTGTTTTCTGAATCCTGTTAAAATTTTCTCACTTTATAACAGTACAACAAATAGTCACCATAGTAAATATCAAGTGAGTGGCCTGAACCCAGGATTATTCAAATTCCGAAGTCTAAAATATAATTAAAAACCCCTGTGACTTACATTGCTGCTTAGTTGGGTGGCTCTCTTGGCAACCTCATAACCTGGAGTGATCATAGCAGGGAAGCTGCCTTTGCCTCTTCGTGGCTCATATTCTTCTGTATATTGAAACTAGAAAATGAATATGTGTGTTACAGAAGAACCCACTGTAGTTTAATGTGATTCCTCTTTTCATGCCTGCTTCCTAAAGGTATGTATCGCTTTATTTAAAAGATAACAGAATAAAGAACTTATAAGTTGATTAGGTAAAACAATTTCCTCCGTATAACAGAAAACATTTCTCATTCGTATCAATTACCCACTGTTAATTGCCTGTGTTGATTGGGTCACTAACCCATTGTATGGACACAGACAGTCGATCATATTTCAGAAGTGATTTTGACCAGTCATGGAAATACAGTCAATGAAAAGTCTGGTCTGTGGAAAATATGACACATTTACCATCATGGGTTCTGCTCTCCTGAGAGAGAGAGCACTGCCTGCTAGATCAGATCACCTCAGTTTGGTCAGCAGTTGAAGGGCTTCTCAGTTACATAAATATATAAATGTATGATGGCAATAGAACCGTTACATGACTTTAATCACTTACATGACTAAGTGTTGTTTTGACAGAAATAAACGCATCAGTCTCACCTTCGGCAACATCTTAACAAAGATCAGAGTGCAGACAAACCCTCCAGATATTCTTCCTGCAAAGCCTGGAGGTGACATCTTACCAAAGGTCGACTTTGATGCATTTGTCCATCTTCAGAATATGATAGACCATGAAAATAAAGTCAAACATCAGTCCACTTACATCACTCAGAGCCTTCTGTGCCTGTGTTATCTTGACCATTTCAGGATCTGGGATTGTTCCTGGGTACCATGATTTTCCTTCCTCATAGGCAGCATAGTAAGCATTCTACAAAACAAAAACTAAATAACTAGCTACCTTCACCCTTGTTTTAACACTCGAACAGCTGATCTGACAGAAAAAAAGGAAACAGCACAGTGTTGTGGAAGTGAAATTCACTCTCTGCAGCACAAGGCCTACATTCCACATCCCTTCAGAATGCCAAGGCAGAACTTGTATAACAAGAACTGACATCAAGATGACAGGATCTAGGATCCTGGAGTGCGACTCAAATAACACCCCCTGGGAATCAGATCGCCTGCTGTGAAGCTCCAGTGCCAGTAGAGAGAAGACACAGAGTATGGCTGTACATGCAGCAGCCCCAACAGCTGACTGTAGACACACTCGTCCTCCCTCACATTCTGATTCTTCTAGCCTAAGCTATAATTGAGCTGTTTTGCCTTGAAAAGTTTAGTCAAAGGAGAAGCAAAGGCTTTTTTTAGCATTGAAGTGCTGTGATTAAACCCCTAACATTCAGGACTGCCAGGGCCAATCCTTGGTCTCCTGCAGGCTACTGGCTTGGAAACTCAAGGGATATT
The DNA here is from genome assembly GCF_000691975.1 of Corvus brachyrhynchos. Lineage (NCBI taxonomy): Eukaryota > Metazoa > Chordata > Aves > Passeriformes > Corvidae > Corvus > Corvus brachyrhynchos. The sequence goes on from NW_008238346.1 coordinate 2,800,721, forward strand.
TCTTACCTGGGTAGCCAGCTGTTGGGCTTTATAGACACTTTCAATTTCTCTGGACCTTTCATCCCACTGAAAGACCGATTTGAATTGTTCACTTGCTTCTCGATATTTTATCTAAAAAGAAAAAAAGACAATAACTCGTTCTAATAGTTTGTTAATACATACTAACACACCCCACATTTGGAGAAGAATAAGAAGAGAGACAAACAAGGTGATGATTGCATTTAGCCCTAAGCCCAAAACTCTGCTTTCTAGTCCACACCCAGCTTCTACCTAAGATTTCTGCCAGTATAGAGCTGCACATCTGTAAAGGAGCAGCATACAACACCTGAAACCTGGCATGACATTCTGAAAGAATAATTTGATCTTTAGATAATACTTTTGGGGGAAATAATCGATGAGAATTGAAATCCCTGAGAAGTTTCAAGCAGGACATGTCAATGCAGCATTTGACAAAAAAAAACTATTACCAAGTGAACAATATTCTACTCTCCTATTTCCCTGCACACTGTCCACAATGTATCATATCCTCACTGTGAATATGTAAATGACTACTATATTTAGCCCTGGGTCATTATTTTCCTACTGCTACTTTTATCATGATAGCATGTAGAAATCCAACTGAAATTATAGCTCTGTTATACAACTCACTCTTCAGATGTAAAAACCCAGAGCAGAAAGTTTAAACTGACTGGACAGAAATGTTACTGAGCACGTGTACCATTATTCCCATTTATAAATTAAGCACAGAGGTGCTGAGAGCTGAATGATTTGCCTGATAACACAGAAATTCTGTAGAGAGAGACCTAAATTTTATCTCTGCATTCCAGTTGACGTCTCAGCACAAGACCTATGTGAGAACATCATGTTGGGATTGAAGAAACATTCTATTTTCTGCATCAGAAATAACCTATGTGAAAATGCCAACAAACTTCCATAGTAGCAAGTGAAATCTTTTCCCAAGTTATCATCATTTCATACATTTACTAGCAAAAACCTTTCCTGCTCTCAAAATTTTTACAGAAGTTATCTCCCTTTAAGCAGGCACTGCAGAATCAGCTTCCTTACTACCCCTAGCAATTTTCTCTCTGGAACAGAACCTTATTATGTGATTGAAAAGGACAGAAGGTGTTTTAGGTGTATAAAACAAGGGAAAGTGATCTTTGAGCTATAATTTGTCTGGCTTGTGTACTCACATGTACTGGAAGTATCAGTCTCATATCACTGCCTAAAACCAGAAATAGAACCTGCAGTAATCCCAAACTCATTCCTGAGCAGATCCGTCACACACAGTTTTAAGTGTGATAGTCACTGCTTAAACAGTTACAGCCCATGATACTGCAAAAACTGAGGCATAAGAATGCTGTACAAAATTATAATTGATACAGTGTCTGATGAAGGCTATTCATGTGCATCAAGTTTGTACAGCTAATATAGGACATCAGAATGAACTTAGAAAGCTATATTCTAAGAAATACAACTTTCTTTGTTTATTTTAGTGATGGCTAATCACATCAAAACATTGCTTTTCCTATGAAATATATTCACATGGGTAAAGCTATCTTAGAATATAGAAAGATGTGACATTCAAGAAAACAGCATTAGGCAGGGAGATGCGATAGCCGTCGATTACTGGGCGTTCCTGTATTTTTTATTCCGCCAGACTCTTAGAACTGCAGGTTTGAAAATGAGGTGCCTGGAGGGAAACAATGCGGGATATCCAGGGATGGCGCTGGGAACGACGGCGGGCCCTGAGCGCCCCTGGCGGCCGGCCGGGGCACGGCAGCGCCTGCAGGGTGGATGTGCCTCCATCCCCAAAAAACACCCCCAGCAAAACCCTGCTAAGCTCCCCAGACCTGGTGTTTTCCCATCTCGGGGTTGGCGGAAATGCTCGACAAAGTATTTACGGGAACTTTTGCCTGTGTCCCACCTAATAAAATTTATCTGTTGTTTCATATCAGTTTCCGATGAGATCACAAAGCAAGTCAGTTCTTGCTTCCAAAGGTTGTGCAAACCCCCTTAGTCACTAAGTTTACACAGCTCTGGGCAGTTTAGGTGACCTGTGCTTCCGTATAGCTTATCAGATATACAAGTGAGGAGCTCCAATCAACTTTTCCTTCTGAGAGCAGAGGCAAATTCAGATTTAAGCTTTCTTTCACGTGAGTAATCGCATTGAAAAAAATTATGATTCAAACCCAGCTGAGATCTTACTGATCTAAAAGAACACAGGAGGGTAAGTAAAAAGCCCATATTTATACTTACAAAGTAAGAGACATAAATATGTTATCAAAATCCAGAACAAACACATTTGACCCTCAAGCTTCTTACCTCACTTACCACTTCCGACAGTTTTTTTGCATTCATATTTATTGGTGTGTCAAATACACTTGTGAATGCATTGTTTTTTGGATTGTGCCTAAAAAAGGGAAAGCATAAAGGATATTAGGAAGATACCAGACCCCCCACCAGAAAGGTTCTCTTTGAGCACTCAAATACACAATACCAGCCTCCACCCCTCTATCCATAACTTTTCCCCCACTCACACAAAGATCTTAGATTACATTCAAGTTATTATTGTATGGAGTAGGTGCCTAGAGCAAAATTAATTTTAATGATCGTCATATCAATGCTGTGTTTCTAATAACAAAAGAGAATAATAGAATAAAAAACAACTGTCATCTCTCCTTTTTCTGCTGACAAATTTGACAGGAATTGATCATTAGAAAATAAAAACTTCCTAGAACAAACCAACTCCAAAATCTGCATTTTATACATTTTCCTTATGATTAGCTCAACCTTTTTAACTCTTAACCACTGATTTGGAAAGCACTGAATTTTGTGGTTGGTTTTAATTTCTTCCTACAATATTGAAATGGACCTTAATTTGTTATCTTTTAACACACTGGCCAAATGAGGAAGCTTTATGCATGCTCAAAAGAGATTCCCATCATTTGTGGTTCATGTAAATCCAAAGATATGCATGAAGGCACTGACAATACCTAATTTCACATCACATGTGGGACAGGCTGAGTCCAAACGGTGATCTTCTATTATATTAAAATGACTAGGTCAATTAAACCTTTGCTTTAGAAAAGAAAGGAAGAAAGAAAAGGAAATACACTTACGCTTGACAGTAAGGCTTTTTCTCATGGCTAACAAAGTTGTTTACTGTTAACATCATCTTGCATACTTCACAGTGAAAACAGGCTTTATGCCATGTCTGGAAATGCCACAAAAGAGAAACCAAACAGATATGATTTGTATTTCATTATTAATCTGCTAAATTTAAAATCTCAGTATTGATCCTTACCATTCATTTAATGAATTTGGCGATTTTTTTCTTCAGATAGATACGTGTTATTAATTCTTTTCAGTTCTGAACCCAGTTATGAGTAAAAAACTTTTGGAACGGAGAGATTTGCACAGTGTTAGAAGTGCCAATCTGTACATTTATTATAGTCCAAAATGATAAAGAAAGAGAACTGACCTGATCTATACAGTTAATCTTCTCAGCAGGGTAAACCCCATAGCCACATCTAGCACACGGCTGCACATTCATCTTGAAATCCACAGAGTGAAAAATATATAGGTTTATACAAAAGGTTCAAAGAGTATGAAAGTGACTTTTTGGCCCGTGCAAAGCACACTCTAGACACTCCAGTCAAGGCCTTTTGCTGTGGTCAATGGCTCCCATTAAAGCTCTGAATTGAAGTCTGTTGCTCCCTTTGCTGACCTTCTGTTTCAAAGTCAGCTGCAGGCTGGCTTTTAAAGCTGCCTGTACTGTGTCAGTGCATAAGGGAGGGTAGCAATATCTTTCTCTAAATAGAAGAATGAACTCACAGAAACTAATCACGTCCATGTGAATGTTAGAGCCCGATCATTTCGTATTTCAGTTTTGCTGTCATAAGCCCAGGATGAAGAGAAAAGTACATACAGCAGCAGCAATTTACTATAGTTTCTTCTCACCCTGATAAACAAGTGACCCCATGGAGGACTATTGCTCCTATTGTATTTAGGAGCAGCCTCATAGCAGAAGGAGGTACCACCAGAGATACAGGCCAGAGATGGGTTTGAAGCTTCCTGGCCCTTGGGTGGATGTAGAAGAAGTTCACTGCCATTGTCCCAGACAAGTCATTAATTTTTTCCCTCGGTGCCAGCTCAGTTTCGCCTTGTATATTATGGTCAGCAGAGCAGAGCACACTCATCTCTCATATCTTCCTGTTTCATCCACCTGTCACTCCATCTCCAGGTGTAGGAGGATGGACTGTGAAACAGGCAGAGCCTCTTATCTCAAAGAGTCCTAAACATGACGGGTACAAATCCAAACTTCTATCTCCTACAGGAAAAACTTCAGAAAGGAACCATTTACTTTTGAATACAATGAACAAACCAGCTATTTAACAGTGTTAAACAAGAGTAGACTGGAATAGATCAGAATATAAAAATTCCCTCACCAAAAAACGATAAGGAATTATTATGTCTGATATTAGGATTCAAGCAAGATCTTAGGGTTGTGAAGTCTGCTCTGAACAAAAGAAGTTATTGAATTCTACCAGCTACAAATGGTCAGGATTTAAAATTTACATCTCACCTAATCATAATACCTCCAGCTGCAGGACTCCATAACCCTGGGACACAGCTAAGAGTTATCCCAATTTGAGTAGAAGTTTTTGTAGTCATCCATGCATCTGCCCCACTTCCTGTGCCTGCAGCAGTCCTGGGATATTGCTAAGCACTTTCCCTTTCTATAAATTGCAAACAATTCCATCAAAATAATTTCTGTCTAAGCCTTCTGGGTATGCTAAGAGACTCTCTTATTCATCTCTTTATTGAGATATACAGTTCTGCTTAACTTATTATTGCTACTTTTACTGAATGCTGACAATGTACTGGCACAATGTACTGTCAGCAACTGGTGTGCTGAAAATAGAGTCTCTAATCTGAAGAGCAGCGGCACAAAGTCCTGAAAACACTCGAAGCCTTTCAAAGTAACTAATATCAGTATATAAACAAATGCATTTTCATTTTTTTAAAAATGTCCCCAGAACATAATTTCTTGTATTAAAATAACTGCTGAGCTACCTCATGTTATTCTTTTTTGGGATCAAGAGCGATTTATGTTGACCAAGTTACATCACAATAATATTTATCCCGCTCACACCTGTGAACCAAATTAATTTGGAAAGCTTCCAGTTCCCCTCTCACACAGCCTTGCATCTTGTTCCAGACTGCCATTCTGTTTATGCAAGTGACCTCTGTTAGGGTCACAGTGGCCAGGCTGTCCCCTCCTTATTTAGCACTTGGCACACTACCAGTTGCCACCTCTTTGTGTTCGTCTCCTCCAAGAGTCACCATGTTGTATATTTTCTAGACAGTCCTAGTTGTCTTCATGCTGTCTGAATCCATGCTGGAGCCCTTGTCTCACACTTCAGCAAGAATAAAGGTGCGTGACCTGCTCCTCTCCCTGCTCCTGTCCCTGCTCCTGTCCCTGCATAGCTGAAGACCCTTCTGAAATGAGTTTGGAGAGGTGCTGAAACAGGACACCCCAAACCACACAAAAACATAAAGACTTGGCAGTTACAGAACGACTAATTCATCCAGGAGTCACCTGAACACTGACCATCTGGACAGGACTCCAGCATGGATCTTCATGCAGCCCACATGCACTGTGCACCCAGAGAGCTTACAGAGGGCCCTGAAGGGAATGAGGCCATGAGCTCCTTCCAAAAGGCCTCTGACAGATAAAGCCCTTTATTTTACAGATAAATCCTACTTCATTTCAAGATATACAAAGCCTGTTTTTCTCTTTTCACAGTGACAGATACTACCAGCTTGGCTGGAAGTCAGCAAATGCATATTCCAAGTTCTCCTGCTTCTCCCAAGTTACGGCATGTACAAGAGGAGAAGTGTGGTAAGACAGAATGTCCTCTACAGCTACTGCCATTCCCATCCACACTACTTCCCTCACATCCACTGTGCACCAGTTCTGCTGGAGTCTCTTAAAAATTTCCCTGTTTCTGAGGACCCCAAAACTGTTCTGTTCTTCACCACCCTGGATTAAAGATGAGTTGCTAACAGAAAAGGGAGTTTATTGAAAAATAAACATTGAATGGTCTCATTACAAAGCATGCACTTCATTTTGATCATGCAAGGAATTAAATCACAAAACCAGTGCAAGTTTGTTATCTTGACAAATCTTAGCAAGACATTTTCTCTTCAGTTAAAAGCTCATTGTGGCTTTTTTCCTCCTTTAGTAAGGCCTCATAAAGCCCTTTTGATATCAATGAAAATCCTAAAAGGCTTTTCTTAACAGTAGAACCTTAATTTAGAAGTTTTAGAAGTACTGCGGTTACATGTAAAGTACAAGGAGACAGTGCCTTGAAAGTGCAAATTAGTAGGAAGAAACATTGTTACCTCTCCAGCCTCCTTATATTCACTGCATTAACTGCTTAGAAAAGGTGGAGCACCTCTGCACCCTCAATCTCATTGTAAAAGAAGCACATATTAGTCACACAAAGTAACCTCTAAAGAGACATTCAAGTCAGGGTCACCTCCTCTGTTACTCCTGAATTGCAGCTGTGCCCTTCCAAACACATGAAGAGCAGGAAGCCAGACACCACAAATTATGGCAACCTTATCTTCCCTCTGTTTGCAAAAAAACCCCAAAGGTGCTGGTTCACTACACAAAGTGGGAGTGTTATCCAGTGTTAAAAGCTGCCTGTAAAATTTCAAGCACTATACCACCCTTGTTTATGTTCACCTTCTGTGAACCCTGTGGTTAATTAGTTACCTGGGCTCAGGGCCTTTTTCCTCATGCAGTCTCTCCATGCTAATCAAACTTAGCATAGTAGCAAATTCAGCTTAGAAAAATATTGAAAGAAAGCTGGAAAAGATTTATCAAAATCTCCCAAGACGTGAATAAAAACCTGTAAAGAACAATCTTCTAAACTTGTATAGTTGCTTTTTACATTTTTGCTGCTTTGGAAACCAACCAACAACTGTTTATAGTTCATGATTAAAGGGTTTATGCTTACACTTTCCCCTTGTTGGCAGTGTTAGCAAAACCTAAGAGGGTAGGGATTTTGCAAATGTTTCTAACAGAGCAAGATAAAGTAAGAGAGAAATCGAAAAGAGAACCAAGAGGCCAAGAAGATTATAGAGCAGAGAAAGGACTGGTGAGGATGTGCTACAACTTAAGCTAAAAGCTTGAAGAGAAACGTGAACAGCATGCACAGCATAGCCCACATGACCACCAGTGTCCAAATATGACCATTTGTCATGTATCAAAACATAAAGAAGACCCAAGTTTAAAATTCATAAAATAAGGCATCTGCAACAGATCATCTTTGCCTGACTATGGAGAAATCCCACCAAAACACATGCACCATGATGACTCAGATGCATTATTCTAGAGAATTCCCTAAAGCTGTGGTGTGCCAAATCACACTGAACTGCCCCCATATTCCCCCAGCGTATCAAAACTATCCATCCTTTCTTGCAAAATATATAGAAATCTCATAATGCAATTTAGGAGGGAACACCTTGTGAGTCACTCAAATCCTCCATCCTAAAAGTATTCCCACACTTGCCTCCCAGGTCTCAGCAAAACCCCATCCTTGTTTTCATAGATGTTGTGCAGAACACAGGACACAGTTATTATTCCAGGCAGGTACTATTCGCTTGCCTCTGAATAGTTTGTACCTGTCATCCACCTTTCAATTTCCCAAAGGCACGCTCCACCGTCATCCTGCAGCTGCTTACAGTGGTTAAACACTTATTTTCCCCAATGCAAATATCCAGTCAAAGGCTTCATTTTTAATGTTTTTAAGGAGGAGAGGAGTCTCTAGGGCAAAGGAGAGGAATGGTGATGCTATAGGTATCACATTGCTGGCTCTTCCCCCTGCCCAGTAACGCATTCAACCGGCTGTGCCATATTCTACATGAGAAAGTTTTTCCTTCCCGACCCTTCCTAGGTGGCAATCACTCCATGCCCTGAAGCAAGATACTTCCTTCTACTTCAACTATCCTTCTAATTTTTCCCTTACTCCATACTGAAAAAAAAGCAAGATTTTCTGGAAAAAAAGTCTAGCACCATATACTGCATTAAAATTAACATTTATTTTAAAAAGGCATTGCAGCACACTGAGGAATGAAATTTTCTCTTTGTGAATGCCAGCAACTAACGTGAAAAGAACACAGAAACAGAAGTTTCATCAACTATTGGAGTCAGAAATTCCCCATAACCAATTCTAATAGTAAACTTTTGGAAATCGGCAAGCATTATCAGACCACTTCTTTGATAGCAATACAATGACCCTTAGAACAAAGGTGTTGCTAGGTCTGCTAATTTGGCTGTGCTGGCGAGATGGCAATGGATAAACACTTCCATCAAAATACAGAAGCAAGCAGAGTCTGGATTTCCTGGGTAACACCCATACACATCATCAGAAAACCATATTTTGATGTTCTGAATTTCAGGTGCCACTGCCAGTCACTGCTGGTGATTACAGTCTCCTCTCTCCTCTCCTCTCCTCTCCTCTCCTCTCTCTTCTCCTCTCTACCACAATCTATACATTTCCAGTGTCTCTGTTGTCCATGGTGATCCATTATGGATTTGGAAGTGATGCTGTCTTCTTGAAAAGAAGCAGCGAACAGATGGCATGAGAGGAGCTATAAGATTCTACTAGCTTGATTTTCAAGAGAAAACTTTGGCTATGCATCCAACCAGGAGCCACAGGCATAATCCCAGGAAGCGGGGAGTGGTCCCAGCAGCAGCGTGCAGACACACGGCAAGTGCTCCTCCATCACATCGAGGCACTGACCTGTCGGGGAGCAAAGCCTGTTTGTTACCATGCCTGTGTTTTGTGCCAATTAGGAGGCAGTTACACTGAAAAATGTCTCTTTGATGTAAAACTCTTCAGGTAGTGAATGTTAAACACCACGCACTGCTGGGTAGGTGTATGATTTTGCAGGATCGGAGCCTGCATCCAGGAGTAATTAGCAAGACTGTGCCAATCTTCAGTCCATGTACTGGACTGCTGAGCCTGATGCTACGGCTACGCAGTGGGATATCATAATTAGCAGAGATGCAACACGCAGAATAATTGGGAGGATAAGGAAATGCCACTGAAGTTTATATAAGGGGAAAATTTTCCTTAGATCTAGACAATCTCTTGTCACCATGAAACTTCAGGCTCTTCTTTCGCGGGGGTGTGACAGAGCACAGCTATTAAAAAGTGGTAATTTCGGTTTCGCTGTGATGTGGCCGTCATTACCTGGGGAGCGAGGAGGGCCCGGGGGCTGCCCCCGGGACCCTGACGGGGGGACGGACGGGGCCAGGGACAGGGCTGGGCTCAGGGATGGGGACCGGGACAAGGGTCAGGGATGGGGA
>NW_008238346.1:2810389-2873321 GCF_000691975.1 Corvus brachyrhynchos
TGAGCTGCTGCTGCTGCTGTTGCAGGGGTCCGGGGTTTCAAGCTCTATGCAAACGTGTGAATGGACGATAAAAGCAAATTTAGTCTGCCTAACTATGGGGAAGGGGCAGGAATCACTGCTAATTTCCTCATGAAAATCTGGAACCAGAGACGAGATGTTTCAGTGCATCCCACCCTGAGTGGAGCGTCTGCCCTGCGCTTCTCTCGCCGCGCTGAGCTGGTGCAGATCATTGTGCTGCCCTTTCTTCTTGTAGTTTCCCAACTGCTTAATGATCTGGATTAAGTTAAAACCACCCGTAGAAAATACACAGGGTTTTTTCTCTTACATGCATTTGATTGTGTATATGCAAATAAAGAAACAGGAGCTCTCTGGGTGTTTTAGGACTGCACAGAATTGCAGATACAAATATTTTGATGTTAGTTGCCCTTGGTTTCATCCCAATATACTTCTCTCCAGACCATGATAAACTTTCTGGGAATTATTTCTATGATGTGGACAGCGCACTCAGGCACATTGTGTGATTCTTGGCACTACACTGTGTAGGCCAGGAGTTGGACTTTGATGATCCTGGTGGGTCCCTTACAACTCAGAATATTCTGATTCTGTTTTATGATTGTATTCTGTGATTCTGTGATCTCTCACAATAAAATTATTTTTAATTTTAGTCTAATCTGCATTTTTGAGAGTGGTATTAGACAAGTTCCTTTTGGTAACTGTCACAAAATGATAGAGATGGCTGAACATGTGCAATGCCACAGCAGTTCAGGACCAGAAATCTGTAGCCACTCTTTCTTGAGGAAATATTATACAATAAAACTGACTAAAACCCTCACATGTATCTTCTATAAATCAGACCATAAACAGTCTGGTTTACAGAAGTATTTCTAAAATGTCAGTGCTCACTGAAGGACACTTACATTCTTGTACTTTTACTTGTAGATGTCAGAGGATCAGCGTGATGACCTCCCTACTGGAGAGGGAGGTGATGAAGATGGCCATGATGTAGTTGATGCAAGGCCAGACAGAAGCAGCAGGTTCTCACTTTTTGGAAAGTAAGTTACTACTTGTACCCCTGTTCTTATTGTATCAGCTGCTGTGGTACCCTTCTAATAATAGAAATGTAAAAAGGCTTGATTTGGTGTTCAGTTTGCCATGTCCACAATGTTATAGATGGTCTTAATAGAAAGGTGGTTTATATTGTATGAATTTAATGTATCTGGTCTGTACCTTAAAGCATTTCTTTATAGGATCTCCCTATAGGAAAACCTGTAATATCTCCTGTAGGTTTTACTGGGCAGCTAAGAAACCACCAACTTCATTTAGCATCAATTATAGCCCCACATCTTAAACATCGACCTTTGGTGGAGCTGGGAATTGAATATGCCATTAATTACCTATTTTACTGCACTCAACTCAGCTAATCTCCAGCATCACTGGAATCCCCTGCTGAGTGTCTAAGTTACTTTAAAGCTTGGATGTGCCATCTCGGGTGCAGCACAAAGGAGCCTCACAAGTCTAGAGATGTAGCCCTTTACAGAACACATTAAAAGCCTTTCATTTTAAAGCATAGTAGTCTCACTGAAGCTTACTTTTGTTAAATCAGTAGGAAGCAAGCACTATTTGCTGTTTGTACTCCTGAAAACACTGGATAAATCTGACTGGAAGTGCAAAAGATGGAAAATGAACATGCAAAGTTTATAAATGGCTGTTGAATGTCAGCGGATGGCTACTTCACATTGGATTTAGTGAGATTTTTTTAGGACATACTTAATACAAAAGCTAATGCATTTACAGAGAGGTTTTGATTTTTTTTGCTGTTGGACATTTACATTAAAGTGAGCAGTATAATTCAGAGAAAGTACAAGGCTAATATACTTTTATTTTTGCTGTTTATTCTATGAGTTTAACAGGGGTAAAAAATTTGTGAGAGAAGTGAAGATGCTTTAGTTTTAGAAGACTTTTGATGTGCTGTTAAGAAAACCACTGTACTTTCTCTGTCTCATTTTATCATTCCTCAAATATATTTAATGATGTGCATGTGTATTATTAATTTTAACGAATATACAAATGTATCATTTGTTTCTAAATCTTGTCAAATATTTTTCAAAGGTTTCTTTTCAACTTTATAAAATGTGTGTTTTGATATTTGATTTGGTCTTCTTTATAAGAGGTGATGTGCTAATACTATAATTAAATTATGCAACTCAAAGTTAATAATTTCCAAAGAAAAGGCAATAATCAGCATTTCTGTGACTTTTTTCTGTAAGAAATTTTTCAAATAATTTGGCTATTCATCAGTTTGAGGCATTCGTCTTTTGGGAACTCCTTGAAGATGCAATTTGCAACATTTTTCTTCAGAAGTAAAAAATTGCTCAGATTAAATATGAGGTAATTAAGAGAATTCAACTTAGATTTTGTAGAAAAAAATATGTTTGAGAAATCTAACAGAGCTTCCTGAAGAAAGTAGTGATTGCTTAAAGAGGAAAGAGGTACTCAAAAATTAAGGTCTTAAAAATCGAAGCATGGAGACAAGATCTTTGTCCTACAGAAACTAAAACTCTTTGGCCTGAAGGAAGACAGGACAGGAGTGTGAGAGGATAAAGGAAGATGGGATATGAGCTAAAACTATGATTGTAATAAAGGAGAAAGTGAAGAGAGAAGGATCATTCTTTGTGCCTCACAGGGAATCTAGGGGACATCCAATGAAAGGTTCATGCAGTAGGTTTAAAACAAGTGTTAAGACGTAATTTTAACGTAGTGCAGATAGTCACTGTAGAACTTAAAGCCAGGGGATATGCAGATATCAAGATTTTAGGTAAGTTCAGAAGAGATCAGACATATGTGTGGAAGAAAGGTCCAGTGGGACATTGATATTAAGATCTTTGGTAAAGTTGATCCTAAGTCAGGTCTCCGTGAGAGTATGTTTGGCATCCAATTTATTTTCTTCAGACTCATTATTAGTCAGTACCCAATACCAGGCTAGATCTACTTTTACCTGAACCAGTGTGGCTCTCTGTCTTGATTGCCAAAGCTTCATTTTGACAACATGAGTACATCTTAGATAAGGTGTCTAGAAAGCTTTAGAGTGACTACAGTTTTATTGTCCCTTTTTTTGTTTCTTTCATCAACCCAGTCTTCACCAGCTGTGTATACTTTCAATGAAATTCTTCACTGCATTTCATGTCCCATTGCTTAACATATGTAAGTTCAATAGGAAAACAAGTAACTTGTGATGTTAAATAAGCACATTAATTTTAATTTGAGAGAACAGAGCACTGAGAAGCTAAATTCAAAGCTGTGTAGACAGACCAGCTGTTTCCTGTAGCTTCACAGCTGCAATTTGCCACTCTCTGGCTGTGACTGGAGATTACCTTGTAAGAGAAGTAACTAGAAGTAAATTAAATCTTACTCACTTCTTTCTGAGAAGTCTGTGAGGCTGCTTTACCAAGGAGGCCACGAGGCTCAGAACAAGCCAGAATGGGCAGATTCTTCTGACAGCTCAACAGTTTTGGGGAATTCTCTTCCATGTATTTCCTTCTCTTTGGAAAAGTGCTAATGCTTAGTTCGTGTCGGTGAGGAAAAACTGTTGGGTGGGGAAAAAGAGTTGGAAGAAGTTTTGGATTAAATCCGCCAGCGGTGTTTGGCTCCGGGTTTTTTTTAGCCACTAGATGGCAGGAGGGCATTAATTTTGTGTGCTGCAGGAAGGACAAAAATTGGGCTGTGTTGCAGTTGAGCAAAAAGTTGTTTCAGAAAGCAAAAATATCAGGACACATTCTGGCAAGGCTGCACACCGAAAAAATGTGTTTAAACAAAGATTGAGCTAAGGATTTCAAATGTGTATTTTATTTTTTTATCTAGCTAATAGAATTTTTTCCCATATAAGTCTTTTCTTTGTATGCTGTGTGTGCTCCTTTTACACTTTCAAGGCTTTAAATATAGTCTTGCTTCTCCACAAGATGATTTAATATCTTCATTTAGTATCTTTTGTGTTTTATTGGGGACCTACATTTGGAGATTTATAGCAGCAAGCACATTTTAGCATCCAGCAAAGTTAATGTAATATGAAATAGAATAAAACTGCAGTTCCACTGTGTTAAGTAGAGCTAAGATTTCTCTTAATCCTAATAAAAGTTGGGTTTTTTTGAAAAGCTGCATCCAAAAAATCCCAAGGATTGGTAGACTTGCACTTGCACTGTCAAAAATCCTGACTGCTTGTGGGCTTCAGTGAAGAAACAATGCAGAAGGGGGTGGTTGGTAGTAGTATCTAGGTACAGTTTTATCCTAATTTAATGGTACAGAACCATATTTCTTCTGGTTACTTTTATCTGCTCCAGCCCTACTGTCTTGTTTTACAGTCAATTTTCCCGTTCTGATCTGGAAACAAAACCACAGTTTAAATATCTATTTAAAAATTCTTACAAATACTTAATTACAATTGAAAGTGTGTGATTCTGTAATGCCCTCAATGCAGACACATGAAGTGGATTGTAAGAAAATCCCACTGAGGAATTTGAGAGGTTTTGTGGGGCATATAGTCACCAAGACTATTTTAGTTGTTTAACACTGCAAACCCAAAATATCTGTAAGAAATTTATTTCTGTCAAGTCACACCACTATAAAATTTGAGACTTTTGATTAATTTGAAACTTTCCTGGAAATGTCAGTGCACATCAAGCCTTCTGCAGTTCAATGGTTGTGATAGTTATATTGTTAAGATATCTACCAGGTTTGTAAATTAGTATTTAGATGAAAAAGATTCATGGATATATGAGCTTCTTTTCTTTTCATGTGTACAGTGTTTATTTGGGTTACAGGACATGAAGGTGGGGAAGCACAGATGTTACCAAAGGCTGTCTATTTTAATTTCATGACCCTTGTCTCAGTATAGCCATATTTCTCAAAATAAATAGCCTTGTCCTTCAAAGAATAAATATTCGTTTTTGAGATTCATCCTCAGCTGAACCTCAGGTTTGGAGTTGTAACAGGTGTGGGAAGTTGTCTTCGTTTCAGCTCTGCTTTTCTGTTGTTCCTCTGTCTTCTGTGGAGCTATTTTCCATCCACTTCTCACAGTATCACGTTCATTCTGAGTTGGAAGGGATCCACAAGGATCAAGTCCAGCTCATAAGTGTCCTGTGTGGGGATTACCAACAGCTTTTTTTTTATATTGATTTGTAAAAGAAGCTGCTTTTCAGGTAGAACTTTTATGAAGAGCAGCTTCACAGTGATACAGATGCATATGTTTTCCAGAGCTGTCCATTCTGTTACACATTTTTCAGTATCAGAATATTACAGACCTTTTAAAGTAAATACTGCCAAAAAAAGTATCTCTTTTATCCTTAGACTAAAAATAGCCAGCTACTTTAAAGCAAATAACAGCTGATGAATCATTATCTGAAGTTATGTTCTGGGCTGCAACTCAGATGTCTGAGTTGACCTCCTGTTTCAGCCTCATGTTTCCTTAATGTCTCTAAGGAAGTCCCTGTGTGCCTTAGTCTGTCCTGTAAAGGGGTGATGATCTTTCCTTTTACTGTCACAGCTCCAAAACCTACCACAATATAATTTAAATTTTGTTTGGAGTTTGTTTGTTCTGCTTAGCACAAGGTAAATATCTATTGTTTATGTTCACCCCAAAGCGCCAAACATAAAATTTCAGAAATAATCTATAGTTTGGTAAAGTTCCTACAAAGACAATAAAGAGACTGTAACATAGAACAGCAGGGATATTTCATTTTTATTACTCTTTTTTAAGTCAGATGGGGTTTGGGTTTTTTGTTTGGTTTTTTTTTGTTGTTGTTTGTGGGGTTTTTTGGTGGCTTTTTCTTGTGTGTGGTTTTTGGGGGAGTTTTGTTGTTGTTGTTTCGTTAAAGCAATTTTTGTTAGATCTGGAACTCAACTTCTGGAGAACACTGCAGGAGTATTTAACAATGAGTGGAAACTCTGGTCAGTGCTTGTGCTTTCCTCTTGGATGCTTGCTGAATGTACCACACAGGAAAAGCCCAAGTATCTTGAACTAGTACCTAGTCTATATTATAAGAACTCATTAATTCATGGTCAATATTTGTTTCCAGTCTCCTTAGAGACTTCATATTGTGAAGCACAGCAAACACTGGATTATCCAGGAACTGTATCTGCAGTAATCACAGTCAAGTATCCTAATTACTTTTTAGTGCACTAATTTATTTCGTTCATTACAACAAACTCTGGGCTGTATCATACAGAATTTGGAGGACAGTTATTATGTAGTGTGACGTTTAAGCTTTCAAAGCAATCCAAACAAATTTAAGACAAATTTATAATAAACAAAAACTGTTTGAGGGTAAATATGTAGGAAGTAGTTGTACTGATTAAAGTACAGAGAGGCTTTGTAAACTATGCATGTTGACTTGTATTATTTTGCTGGAAACATTCATTGTGTAAATATTGTAGCACTGGTGGATCAGCTTTTGACAGAAGGAAGAGGAACATATCACAAAGTGAAGTCTGCTGTCCCACCTCCATCTCAGAATCTGTTTTCCTGTACTCTTACATAGGAGCAGAGATGGAATGAGTGATGGGAGCGTGTTTTCCGCTTGTCAGCAGAGGTAGATCAGGCCTGCATGACCTCAGCTCGCAGGGTGATGGCTACGGGGGTTTGAATAGCCCCACAGAACAGTCCAGCGTGACCCACTGCTGACACAGGCGAATGTTGGGGCCTGAGCACACAGAGCATCCTGTTTCTCTCTGCAATGTAACCCTGAGCATGGTGGGCTCCTAGCATTAGCAGAGAAGATCAGACTTGCTCTGGAGGACAAGCTGAAACTGTTTTCAGATGCAGTGTGGAGTACCATTTGATGATGAGCCAAGGTACTGTAGAATGTTATTCGCCTCCTTCCTTCTCTGCCACCTGCTTGGAAAAATCATGAGTTTATACCCTAAAACAGTTTAGTTTCAATGGTTATTGCAAGCTAATTGTGGCTCCACTGGCATTTTGCAATTGCTAATTCTTGCCAGAGTGTTCTCTGAGAATCAGTGTTTGGAGGGCTTACTTTATTTTGAGTCATTTCCCAAGCAATCCATATGTACCTGTTAGTTGCCCTTAGTACCTATGAAAGGTAAAAGCAGCTTCGTGGGGTATTTTTGCATATAATTGTCAGTTGTCTATGTACATTATACTACCTAGGGTATGATCATGCAAGATTCCAGTTTCCAGAACACCCATGGAAGGTATGGATGTGCTGGTTTTCTAGAAATGAGCAGAAAGCCTTTCAGCAAGTAAAATTCTTTATTTGTAAAAATTTACCTTTTGGGTGTTATTTGGCTATTATGTTGCATTCAATATTGTGAGGCCTGCATGGCAGATACCACGCAGCTAATTGGGAAGCTGAATCTCAATTACAAAGTGATCATTGAGACTTTAGAACTCTGTTTTGCAGGCATCACGCCACAAAACTGTCATGTGGGTGGTAAGTGATCCTTAAAATATTAAGTGCACGAAACTAGGACACTGCTACCTGTTTCTTTTCTTCTTACTTTTGTCTTTTTTTAACTGTTGTGAAACGTGGATAATATTAGGTGTTAGTCTATTGAAACTTTTTGTCCAAAGTGCAGCTGGCTCAAGTCCCAATGCACTTGGTCTGCTTCATTTGCACATAATAAATGAAATTGCAGTCATAGTTTTGATTTGAATTAGTTAAGGCCATCACTAACACATAGTTAAAAAGACAGGAGGACATATTTAGATGCAACTATCAGAACTTCAAAAGACATTTACAAAGTATGCCAGAAGTTGCAGTCTGAGGCTTGTTCTTTCAAACAGCTCAACTCTTTCATTACACAGTGAGTTTTCAGTTGTCTTGGGCTGAGTTTCTCAGTTTTCCAGGTTTTTAGAGAAGATTCTCTCTCCTAATTGGAGATGCATCTGAAACTAAAATGGAACAAAAAAGCTACAAGAGTAGCTTAGGGTCTGAAAAATGTCTTATAATGAGGTACTTAAAATGTATTTCGTTTCAATTGATGTTAAATAGTCATACACAGGCATTAGCAGCTTCCTCTCTTCAGGGAAACTAATGTGCAGTAATCAAAGATAGGAATTTGTTTCTGGACTGAGATCCACTGTAAACCTCCAAAGCGGGCAGCAAGAATGCCTTTGTTTCATGCATTTTCTTTCCAGGAGGCACCTGTCAGTAAGCTAACCCACACACTCTGAGCATAAACATTGCACAGATGCACAAAATAGTGGATTTTAAAATTATTCTCTACTTTACTGTACAGAATCACAGGATCCCAGAGTGGCTCAGATTGGAAGGGACCACAATGGGTCATCTGGTCCAACGTCCCTGCTCGAGCAGGGTTATCCCAGAGCACATGGCACAGGATTGGCACTGAGATTGGATCCATTGGTTAGAGCATGGGGCATTCAGTTTCTGCACGACCATCTCCCTGGAAAGAAGCCACATGATCTGCAATTGCTTTATGAAATAAGTTTATTTAGGCTTCATTTTGTAATGGAAAAACTAAGACCCAGAGATATGGAGTTGCTTTCCCGAAGTTATTCAACAGCAGAAGCACAATTCCTTTAGGTTTGTTTAATACCTTTCATCAAATTAATTGGGCAAAGCATAGCTAGCATATGGTCTCAATGAATATATTTTATTCTGTGTTGTACTCTCAGATATGATATTAGGAAACTTAGGGAAATGCCAGGATTTCTTTAAATAAATTTGCAGATTTTCTGTGAAATCTGTATCAGTACTGCTACTTACATCACATCAAGAATATTTTTAGTATGACACTGGTTTTTTGGATGAATGAACTCAATCCAGTCTTGGAAAGAATTTTTTAATGATACCTTAGGTCCTTCCCAGCTCTAGTATTATCTTGATAAGTTCAAGGAAATAATCTCGTTGTTTACCTAACTCCTTTCTTTCGAGACTGCTACAGCAATATTTTCTGTTCAAAATTACTGTGTTTACAGTTATTTGAAGGGCCTGTGGCATGCATTTCCAAATGAACAAGAGGTACTTGTATTGTCCTAGTAGGTTCCTAACTTCAGGTTCCTTCAAGCAAAAGGCTTTGCCTCTGTTGACTTTTGAACTGTCTCTGTTTAGTCAGCTGACAGTCTGATTCCAAAGATGCCCTTAAGAAGTCCTGAAGTAATTGGCAGTTCAAAAAGAAACTGAAGGCTAATGAATTCCTATGGCCCTGTTCTTGAGAACATTTAGTCATTATTTTATTGCCTGAGCAGTCCTGTTGCTCCAGGGAGGAAAGTGGAGTGTGTTCATCGTGGGCTGTGGTGTTCCAGGAAGCACGCAGGCCATTTCCCTTTATTCTGCCTTTTCCCAAAAATGACTTTCAAAGTTTAGGCATTTCAGCAAAGCAATGTATAAATATGCAAGGACAGCACAGACTTTATATATCATCAATAAATACGAGCTTCAGACTTCAGTATTACCAGTCTAGCATGTTTCACTGCAGTTTTGAATTTCTTTAGCAGATGAAACAAGATCCTGACAGGGAATAGAAATCCAGGAGCACTGGTTTTTGTGTATGTGTATGTGTGTGTGGTATTGTGTTGTTTATGTTTGCTATTCTGAATTGCAGCTGTCAGTTTTCATGCCTTTTGTGTAAGACATCTGCTTGCCATGGTAAGCAATATAGATGAGATAATGTTTAGATGCTTTTTGGGGAACTTTTATGTGCAGTTTTGTAAGGCCACTTTTCTTCTTTCTGCTGAATGAAGACTTTCTATTGTGGGACAATATCTTGATTTTAATATTAGAAATTTTTTCAGTTTTCTTTTGACATCTATCTGGATTATATTTTAAAATAGCCTTCTAAGGACTGGTTATTTTGTTAGTGCTCATCTATCAAAGTCAGCAGTCATTTGCTAACAACTGCTAATAGGGAAATTGAAAATATGCAATGCTTACTTGAACTTCCTCTTATACAATTAGTATTGCCCCTTTTTCCTCAGGAGAATTTTGTTTCAACTGTTAAGGTTTTTTTTCCGGTTTCTCTGCTGGCACATAATTTGCAAGCCTGAGTATGCAGCTTTGAATGCACTGTAATACAGTTTTAGTATTTGGTCTAAACCTTGTGGTTCAGTCTTTATCCCATAATAATTTATGCTTTCTGATTTTTAACAGTAAAGGAATATTCATTTTTACAAAAAACAATTCAAGTAGTGACACATTCTTCTTGTCCAGAAATGTTGCTGCTCTGCCAACCTGATGCAATATTAATGGAAAAAGGCAACAGGATAATCTATTATTTGCATGCAGCTCTAAATCTGTGTGACACTACCCAGATGGATCTGACAAAGAACAAAGAGTCTGACTTAAAGAACTTAAGATCTAAAAAGCTTTAGTCAGGTTTAACAAGTGTCTTTTGCTTGTTATTGACAACAGGTTTCAAGATTAAAAAAAATTCGGAGTGGGGGGAGTGTACAGTAATTAGAGGTGTACTAAGTACAGTGAAATTAGACTGGATAAAAGTATTAAACCTGGATAAAAGTATTAAAGCTGGTGGCTTGAAGAGAAGGTTATGTAGAAGTAAGAGATATTAATGCTTGATTATCAGAAAGCATCAGACATACAAATTATGGAGACTGTATCAGACCATTAGTTGTTGAGGCTAAGGTAGAAAAATATAGCAAAATATTGAATGTTGTTTTGTCTAATTTATAAATTCTGTTTCCTGTTCAATTTTTTTGGAAGAGTAACTCTAAATTGGTCTCCAGCACACTCAGTTTTACTACACAAAGCTTAGTGATGCCTTGTGAATTCAAACACAATCTTCTTTGCATTTTCATGGTTTTCTGCCTATCCTTTTGCTATCTTTTTAAATAAATTAAGTCCAGTCCAGGATTTTTCCCTAGGTGAGCAAACAGCATTTGCAATGAGCAGTAGTCACAAACATAATTTATACTGTGCATGCAACAGTGGAAGGAGTGAAGTTCCTTAGACAGAAAAAGCAGCATAGGGCCACACAAACTGCATAAAAATAAATCAGCAATATAGGCTATGTTAAGTTTTTTCACAGGCCTTAGAACTAATGTGCTGTCCCATGCACTCCACAGTATTGTAAATTAATGGGGAACTTATTCAAATGAAACCTGTTAAGAGGTCCCCAAATGTCAAAGTCCTAAGGGAAACGTCTCAGTTGTTTGTAAAAGATGAAAGAGCATTGCAGTTTAAGACACCTTGCATCCCACAGCAACTAAGTGTATGAAGGTTCTGGTGGGTGTTGATGGATTACCTGAGAATATTTGTACTGTGGGCTTTGTCACTGTACCACTGCTGTAATCTTGCCTGGACTCAACAGAAAGGCTGAGAATGTGACGGAAACTAGACTAAAACTATTCTCCAATGCCAAAAAGCATTTGGACTCCAGAAGGACTCAAGTGATGTGTTTTGCAAAGACACCATGTTTTAAAAGGCAAATTTCCTTTTTAACAGAAACATGTTGTCAGTCATTCAAAAATGATACATAATTGCACATTGTATGAAAGAAGTATGCCAGAGTAAAACTGTCGTCATATTCTGAGATATTCCTTATCCAGGAAAGCCCAAGTTTACTGAACTGCATAGAGCACAGTAAGAGTTCTCTCCTTTTGTGTGTGTACTTCAAATAAAAATGAATGGAATCAGTGTAGAATTCCACCCAAGCTGGAATGTCAGCTCCCTTGAATAATATCAGAATTGTAGAATTTTTGTCTCTCTGCTTACGTTTTGCAGCACAGCAACAAAAGGCCCTAATTTTCCTGGGAGAAAAGAGGACTAGATATCCCTCTGTAATACCATTTTTAGAGTTTATTTTCAACAACTCTGCCTGGGAAAGAACAGTCACTTAAATAGCCAGGCGGAGGATTAGATGAATATTAGATGAATAAAGACAATGCTTAAGGAAGACTTGGCCTGCACATGGATTCTTAATACCTTGGTATGTCATACTAATGTGTGGTAGCAAAAGGAATTGAGGGAGGTGCCAGTAGAAAGGAAGCCAAAGGAGAGGAAATCTCAGCTGCTAAGAGACACTGCTTTATTTTTTCTAAGTAATCTTTAGGTATAGTTAAATCTTGACAGTGATGTTTTTATCCTTAAATCTTGAACCATATTGAAATAGTAATTTCCTCCAAGTATAAGAGAAAAGAAGGTTTGTTCTGGTAAGTAGGAGTCCTTTAGATGAACAAGTCCATTACTCATGCAAGTGAGGTATCTCCATTGACTTTGACAGAATTTTAGCCACTCATGCTGATAAAACACTTGACTACTACTATTTAAAAGTTCAGTAATAAAATGATAAATGGTACAGATAACTTTAGATTTGTATTTGAAAAGTGAGAAATTGATAATAATGATTTTCACAGTGTTGATACCGACTGACTCTAGACCTGATGAAATCACATTCCCAAAGATGCTGTTGTCAAGCCTGAGGCCTGGATTTAGGGACACAGTAAGGGTGAAAATGTGCAAGTGCCAGAGTAGAGCTTTAGTTTTGCTGAACTCTTGACCAAAGGGAAAGAACATGAAATATGTGACGGCACCAATGGGAAGAATATTTCTGTGTAAGGGAAGGATCAGTGACCACTAGTGGAGTGAGGAGTAATGGCACAGTTGTAATTAAGACCTGAAGAATGAGTAAACAGTCAGGAAATTCAACTTTCTATTTAGACCAGGCAAGTTTGAATCCTCAAAGAGGGAAACTAGATGCCAGAGAAGCAGAAAGAAATAAAATAGAGGGCACATAGTTTAAAACATTTTATAACAGCATATAACTAACCTGTGGAAACCCTTTACAGAGTGATTAGAAAGCTTAGTAAGAACAGCAGTAAACATTTATATTAACAGGTGTCCAGTTCAAGGATCAGAAAATAAGGATTTAGGCTTTCAATCATAAGCCAGCCTGTCACTGAAAGGACATTTCCCTTAAGGACTGATTATTACAAATTTATAACTATTAGTTATCATTACAAGGTCTGATTTAGCTTGTTGAATCTGGAAAGTTGGACATTATGCTGTCAGTTTAGTCCAGGCAGGCAGTTCCCATATTGTGCTGTGTTGGCACAGGAACCAGAATCTTCAAAAAAAGAATTTCTGTCTGGAGTGCAGGCCCAGGCTAAGTATAATCTACAACCTTTGCTTCCTTATTCATTCAGTTTGGACTGGTGCCAAAAGATTTCTGGAACTTTTTGTTGTCTGCCAGTAAAGAAGTGATAGGCATAACCATGCTGTGGTTTTTCTAGTATCTCATTAACCTGTTTGGCTTGGGAGGAATCATTAGAGAAAAACCATGTGAAATAAAACCAAAAACCTCTGTAAAGGAATGGGTAAATGTGCTGCCAAGGCTTGTGTGTGGCGTTTGCCATTGGCTGGCATAGAGCTTCTGGCTGCTTTTGAGAATTCCGGCATCAGGAATTACATCCCTTAAACTCATGACTATTTCTGCATGAATGAGTGCAAACTATTGAACTTGGGAGTGAAGTGGTTTCAGAGAAGTTGCATGGCCACATCGCTATGCCACTTAACCCCTGCTGCTATTTTCAGTGAGGCTTTTTGTGGGGTAACGTGGCTGCCTGATTTCTGGGCTAGAGATAGATCACTTCCAGCATTTTTGGAGAGCAGACAGTGCAAACTTGATACTGTTCAAATGGGTCTGTCCCAAGTGTTCACAGCTGTTCATGGGTTGGACATAAATGTGTGCACAATCCCCTTGAAAATATCCTATAGTGTGTAACAGCCGCTGTTGGTTGTACAACTTTTTCAGGAAATCACTGAAGCCAGATAAACCTGTAGAAACTTGAATCTGTGGGCTGAGGAAATGCCCCTTCATGGACCTGAATGATTATTTGTTGTTCTGAAATTTGTTTTTCTCTCTTTGACAAACGACTGTCCGGTGATAGAAGACCAGGGGGAATATTAGGTTAAAATAAGAATCCGAGATATCTTTGAAAGTCAAATGTAATATTAGCATCATACATCTCCGAATAATTCTTTAAAATGGTTAAGAACCATTTCTCAACTTTCTTGACTCAAACTATATTTAATTATTGCTTCCAGAGACCTTGAGAAGGATATGCAAGGAGAATACCCATACTTACAATTTGTCAGAAAAAAACCCTGTATTTCCAGAACATCAGACATAATCCTCAATATCTTGTTTTTTAGCCTCTAAGGGAAATCTAAAAGAGGACATGATATTAAGATGGTCACATGAAAAAAGGGCATAATGAAAGCCTGCCAGGTGCAGCTATTTAATTTGGCCCTTTGTAATAGAACATGACGACACTCCAAGATAAGAAGAAGCTGTTTTGAAATTGAATTGCAGTAGCATTTATACGTGATGAATCATTTAAAGGTTTATTATAGATTCCAATTAATCTTGTCCTTTAGTAATAAAAAAGAGGACACTTAAAGCTAAAAGACAACCATTGTTAAATCAGGCAGGTAAGAAAGTAGATTACCTAAACAATATTTAATCTATTCATAGCAATCTCATGTCTACAGGTTATTATTGAAGCAAATAGCTTAATAATTTTTTAGGAAGATGTCAGAATGAGAATAGTGAAAGTACTTAAATTAATTGACATTATAGGAAAAATCTAATTTTGCTATAACCAAAGTGTATTATACAGTTTTTTGTGCTGTGAAAGTAGGTTATGTTTTCCTCTCAGTCATCAGCAATAAACACTATTGGAAGCTGGATGCTGGAACAAATAAATAAGAGAGGTGCCAGTAGCTTATTCTGCCCTTTCCTGAGCATTGTTTCTAACTGGGCTGGCTCCAAAGCTTGCTTACAATTCTGAGGTTGAATCAGACTCTTTATAGGCTCTTACTGGCTTCATTTCTGCATGAGGAAATCTTAACTGCACCTGAAGCCACCTGCTTGGACCAAAAAGCCCACCTCTAAAAGCAAGCACTGCTGAGTTCCTCATGTTTGTGAGTCAGGTGCATGCTGGCTGTAATGGATGTGGTGTTGATACTTCATTTAGATTAAATCTGTGAGTAATGTCTGTGCCATCCCTTGGCATCTCTTTCTAATCCAATCTAAGACTCCTGTACATAGCAAAAAGATGAGTACACAGCCATATAACCAGAGAACATATATTAATATAACCTATTAATTAATATAATAGTTTGATTTGTTTTTTCTTGGGTTTTATTTGATGTGTAGTTCAGGTATCAATGATTACATTAAAATGTGCTTCAGGTTTTGCGTGGGTTCAGGCTGCTCTTTGGCAGACCAAATTAACACACGACCTGTTCACATCTATAACCTTCATCAGCAGAAACTGCCTACTACTTAGTCTTAATCTTCACAGAATTTAGGGATGATGGTGATTCAGTAAACAAATCTCATCACACAGTTGGGTAAACTGCATGTCTTCATGTTCCTGGAATAGCTATTAAGAGAAATCTGTCTGTTGTTTCAATAATTACTTACAGTAAAACTAAAATATGCCCAGAAGCAGTTTGCAGAAGGTTACTGCCAGCCTCACTTCATGTAGGCCATTAGTTTTATCTCTGGGTCAGGATCTGTGTGCCCTGCTGTTGGCTGCAGTTCACTCCAGAGTTATTTTGCCTCATCAGAATCCAACCACACACAATAATCCCTTCATGGAAATCACAAGATCTTTATGCCTCGATCCGAAGTGTGGAGGAAGAAAACAAACATTAGAGAAGGAAAAACATTGGGCAGGGCTGCACGAATGGTTTGAATTACGATAAATAGGCCATGCATGTGACTGGTCACTAACAATAATTTCATGTGGTTCACCTAGAAAAAAGAAGAATGGAGAAGAAGAACAGCCAAAGCCCTCTCTCAGTAATCAATACCGAATTGTTACACCCACATTCCAGTATAATATGGATTACAAGAAAGTTGGCAAATGTATTATTATAAACAACAAAAATTTTGAAGACAAAACAGGTAACGTTCTTCCTTTGTTGATACTCATTACAGACCATAGAGTTTTTATACTTTCTTTAATCGATAAGCATTTTATTTTTAGGACATGGAATTTTAATGAATGTATTTATCCTTTTTTGATAAATAGTTGTTCCTAAAACTTTTGCTGTTCTCTAACACTTACGCTAGAGTGGCTCTTTTCAACATCTTTTGAGTATATGTCTCAAAGACCATGTCTCCTTGTTGTACCAACATCAAACCAAACCTTTGTTCCAGAGTTTTAAACTATGTTGTTAAAATTTGAACTTTGGCATCTGCAACCCATGTTATAAATTCTCTGTCCCTGAGCTACAGCTAAGAGCTACAAAAGCTAATAGCTGTAGCTGTGCTCTTTTCACACTCCTGCATTTAACTTTCCAGACCACATGAGGTTTCAAGGTAGGCAGATACTTGTGTTCTAATGAGGTTTGTAGGACTTTTCCTATACACTTGGCAAACACAGCAAGTTGTTTTCCCCAAAGATTGTGTATCAGTTCCTTTTACTGGGTATAACAGGGGAATTTTCCAACAGGTTTTCCATGGGGTGCTTTGTGCCTGTGTTTCCCTGCATAACCAAAAGGAGATGAATCAGCCTTAGAGGTCCTGTGTTGCAAGGTGCTGGAGGCATGCCAGCATTTTTCAGGACAAGATACGTGTTAACACTGAACATTGCATTATTTTTAAAATCTCACAATTTGTACTCAATGCTGTTGGAGGATTGTTTTAAAAACATGTCACCAAGACATTGTTTATCAATTAGAAACTTAAAAATTTGCCTTTGAACACGTGAATCATTTTGAGTGGTGTAATGTGCAGTCAACCATGTTCTTTGTTTTCTGGCAGGAATGGGCACACGCAATGGCACCGATAAAGATGCTGGAGATCTTGCTAAGAGTTTTAAAAACTTAGGGTTTGAGGTTTATACATACAATGACCGAAGCCGTGATGATATGGAAAAATTATTGAAGCAAGGTAAAAATTCAGAATCGTAGAATAATTTAGAGTGGAACAGACCTCTGGGAGTCATTGAATCTACTCTTTGCAGGTTAAAGTCGAACAGATTGTTTAGGCCCCACACATGCAATTTTCTATATGGAAGGATTTGTTTTCTGAATGGACTGGGCTTAATTCCCCACCTCATCCCCCAGCATCAATTCAGAAATGTACAGTGTTCTTGTGAAGCACTTGTCCTGTGTATTGGGTGAAGAGCCTTGACGTGTTAGATAAGGAGCTCAGCCTGTTGATTCCAGTGTGCTAAACTCAGTCAAGTGAAGGATGCATCCCTGTACTCAAGGTACTCATCACATTGTAAAAAGTGATCCACTCCTTCTTATTCCTGACAGTAGAACCCCAGTATATATTTAGCCTCAGAAAAATATGCTTGATAAATATAATTTCAATTCAAAAGGTTGCTTCCTTTTGACTAAGAAGTATTTGCCTTGTAGCTGCTGAGGAGAACCACAGTGATGCTGCTTGTTTTGCCTGTATCCTCCTAAGCCATGGGGAAGAAGGGCTCATCTATGGCACAGATGGACCCATGGCTATCAAGAGTTTGACTGCACTGTTCAGAGGAGACAAGTGTAAAAGCCTTATAGGCAAACCCAAACTGTTTTTCATTCAGGTAATAGCCCTAAGGTAAACACAGTATCCTACTGCTGCAGTGGGGAAAACTTGCTCTGTTGGTTGCTCTAGAAAAACCCTGTAGCTTGACTTACAGAATATTGCTGGAGGTTTTATGAAAAATGTGTTGAGAGAAGTTGTCTGGGGGAAAAAAGTATTGTTTGCTTTTAAAAGAAAATTTATATATGAGAATATTATCATTGTAATTTTCTACATGGTTTCTCTTGGTAATATATGAACTTCAAAGGAGAAAAATAAACTCATTTTTCTGCAGACATGACGTGATTTTCAATAGGAATAATACTGTCCAGGTCTCTTTTTATTAAGGCTGCCTCTACAAATTACTGTATTCTGCTAAAAGAAACATTTTTCTCTTCCTCAGTAGCCTAAAAATTTATATTGCATTTTTAAATTAGCATGTAATTAATTCTATGTTAGTTAAGCTTTTAAAGAGAGCTGTTTCAAGCAGTATTACCTGACATACCATGGGTCTGAATTCTCCTTTTTACATAATACATAGTATTATTTACATATAAGAGTTGCAGCAGATGTGGTTTTCCCTAGGCTGTTCCATCAATTAATCCTCATCCTCAAAGTGAAAACTGAGTCTGTTTTAGACTCTTCATACTACTAAAGTGATGTTTCTTCTAATTACACTCTTGAAATGGTTACTTTATAGACTTTAAAATTATCTTAATAAAGGCAACCAGCCCTGTTATATAAGCCAGTCGGACTTGTTCTTTTGCAAGAACTCAGTCAAAGCTACTGATCAAGAGCTGAAAATTACCCACCCAGACCATTGTCCCAGTGTGCCCTTTAGCTAAACCCATGATTAAGAGAAAATTAAGAATCAAAGAGATAAATAGAAAAATATTAAAATTGCAATAAACTTGTAATGGGTGGTTAAACACTAGAACAGGTTGCCCACACTGTAGAGTCTCCACCTGTGAAGTCAAGTGCAAAGAAATTGTCCAGAAGTCACGCTGCACTTATGAAGGCATTATGTAATAATTGAGTGCTGAAGATGACTCTAAACTGGTAAAATTTATCATGGTTAGAATAAATTAACACTGACATGGCACTTGTTGACAAACAACTGAGATGCACAACCTTAACACCTTTACCTCCCTTTACTTACAGGATGTATATTTAAAATGGGTAAGCTAGTAACTTTATCACTGAACAATTAGATATCCCTCAGAATTGCATCTCTGCTTCTAATACATGTGAAGTACTGCTTAGAACTGAATCCATTAAAAATGTTGATGAATACCAATTGTTGTAGTACCTTGTTCCTCCTTATTGGACAAATTCTATTTATTCTCTGCTTTCAGGCCTGCAGAGGCTCTGAATTTGATGAAGGTATACAAACTGACTCTGGACCTGCCAATGACACCCTGGAAACAGATGCCAACCCGAGATACAAAATCCCAGTGGAAGCAGATTTTCTGTTTGCATATTCCACGGTGCCAGGTAAGGAAAAGAGGGTCAGGGTGGGGGTAGAAGGCTGAAAACTCACCATCCATATTGACTGGAATATAGATGGACCCTCACTGGTGATACATTGTACTTTGATGGACAAAACACAAAGGCCCAGTGTACACTGGGTACCCACCCTGTCTACACTGGCTGTAGAGGAAAAGGGAGGTTACAGATGGCAAAGGCAGTACTGTTTTCTGGGAATTCTGCCCTTCCACGTCCCAGTGTGTTGAATGTGTGATGAAGGCAGGAAGAGGAACAGTTACAGCACAAAACTTATTCTCAGAGGGGAAACCTGTGACATCTTACTTCTTGCAGTTTCCCAAATGCCAAAATGTGGAACGGTACCTTACTAATGTGAGGTTTGGAGAGCTAATACACATTATCCTCAACTTTAATGAAGTAGGATATGTGACACAATGTTAGGAGTTCAGCTTTCTGTGTGTGCACTGTTAATCTTTTCCCAGAATCTTTCACACAAAAGAGCAAAAATAATCCCACATATTTTCTTTGTTGTCTTTCCTGTCAGGTTATTACTCCTGGAGAAATCCTGGAAGAGGATCCTGGTTTGTGCAGTCTTTGTGCTCTGTGCTAAATGAGCATGGAAAGCAGCTCGAGATCATGCAGATCCTCACACGGGTCAACTATGTGGTGGCTACGAATTTCGAATCCCAGTCAGACGATCCCCGCTTCAGTGAGAAGAAGCAGATTCCCTGCGTGGTCTCCATGCTCACTAAGGAACTTTACTTCTGAAAGTGCATTGTAACACAGCCAGTGGTGAAAGATCAGGGTATGGTTTTGGGTGGAGATGTGATTATAAACAGGAGTAACACATTTTTAATAACAGAAGTGTAATAACACTAGATCTTTATGTTGTGTAAGCTGGGGTATCTGATGGATGGACAATATGCAATATTTTAAAGAAGCTGTGGGCCAGCCTGGCAGCTATCACTAATTATTGTATCTCAGTTTCCCTTAGTGTGGCTGTGATGATTTATGGCTGCTGAAGATGAGTCAGCTACCTGACCCATAAAGGTTTCTCCCAGAAATTAAGAATAAAAACAAAAAATCTTGAGACCCCTTCTCACTTACTGCTAGCTCATGGAACCATAACTTCCTTGGAAATTTCCAAAGACCATCATATTATGGGTATGTCCAGTGATAAAAAGAGTTTGTAGCTATTTAAAAGGGTGTTTCTTAGTCTAATATATTCATTTCCTTTTAATGAAAATTATTAATGAAGGCTAATGGTTGCTCTGTGCTTAATATGGAAGTCAGTTTACTTAATCATCATTCTAGCGTAAGATGAATGTATAAAAAAATCCATATTTTTAAATTATTTACCTGAACAGTATGGAAATGTAACAAATAGAACAATCAAAATTAAAATTGTAAAAGATTGGCAAGTTTTACTTGGATGATACCGTATTAGAGTACCATTGTAGAGATTTTTTGCCTTGCAACTGACAGTTGGCTGACAGAAAAACCTGGAATAGTGGTATTGCAGTTCTGCTTGCAGAAATAAAAATGTCTGCTTGTTGATTCAGAACTTTTGAACCATCAGAAAGTTAATGACAAGGCTTTATCATAAAACACGAAAACTTAATGTTGAAAAGATAGAATTCTATGTTCCAGTAACAAATGTATGTTTAGATTTAACTTCTATTTGTGAGGAGTTTTGCCAAAATTGGAAATGCTTACTTGAATCAGAAACCAGAAGTGCCTTCTTAGATACTGTATGGTCTTGATTTTGTGTTTTAGAGTTATGTTGGTGATGTTTATGTTTCTACTTTTTATATTCACTTTAGTTGGTAGCTAGCTCAAGAAAGTAAGTTTAATGATTTGATTAAACTGATGATAAAGGATTAGTTGTTCACCCTTTTCCCAGTTAATGTACTCTATACTCTTTTGCAATCTTCTGAGGAAATAAGTGCATAGCATTAAAGCCAAGTTACCAAATTGTTGAGTTTATTTTCTTACAAATACTGTGACATAGTGAGACATATATTTTTTCATAAGTCAGATTTACAGTTGTTTGAATTAAATAAATGGTTGTTTTACAGATGTATTGAGCATGATATCAATAAATACCTTTTTTTTAAAAAATTCCCTTTGTATATCTGCATGTTTGTCACTCCATCTCTTGAAGTAAAAACCAACCAAGATTTATCCCAGTCCCCTTCTCTTTAAAGCATGCAGGTGGTCTCTGGTATTTTTTCAGGAGGAGGTTTACAGTGTCAGTGGAAAGGTAGATTAGAAAAGTAATTTGGCATTGGGTGACTTGGGTTGAACAGGCCATGTCCTCTCTTGGAGTAAACCAAAGTTAATGGAAATATTTTATTGGAAATATCCTGATCTACCAGTGCTTGATCTTGCCCTTTATTCAGTAAATTGTACAGTGCTCTAGCAGTGCACAGGAAAGTGTTCTCCTTGTTGCTTCTGCCAAATAGCTCCATTTTAAGCTGTATTCTGGCATTAAGGATATTCCTGGTTTACCATGTCCAGCCAACATTTCAGTATTTGTTACTTCTCTGGAAGCTCTTTCATGTTTTTATAGATGATTAGTCTTTATTTTCTTGAGGTTTGCCCTGTTTTTAAATTTCTGTGAACAATATTCCCCTGTCTCCAGAGCTATCCTTCATGCCAGTTCTAGTTATATGAGATATAGAAAGATCAGCATAAAATACCTGAATACTCTGCTAGAGGGGAAAGTAACATGGGAAGATAATAGAGTAGTAGTGAAAGACAGAAAGACATCCCCTTGTGTCAGGACCAGTGTCTCTGCTAGATGAGCATTACTTTAGATCATGTCCAAAGAACATTAATACTATTTCAGAAGAAAATTTTGTACCAACACACATCGCCCCTGAGTGGTGATACTGACATGGCTGAGAGCTGTGCCAGCCCATGAGCTTGGAAGGACCCACTCAGAATGAGGAAGCTTGACCCTTTCACTCAAGCAGAGCCAGGTTGTTGAATAGTGATTTAAAACCTGCAGGGTGTTTTAGCTTTTTTCCCTGATCAAATTTATGACTATTTTCTATTGGAAAGCAATTCCCTTGCCATCAGCAAGATTAGCCAGATGGTTTAGTGTGTAAAGCCACTATCATTATTAATACACTGAATGTGTCTGGAGAGGATTCCAAAAATTCACTTACAGCCAAGACAGACACTGAAATTACCTTGTCATGGCATAGACAGCATAAGAAATCCTGCTTCACCATTGTATGTTTAACTAAATGCTGTTTAAATCTGAAACTGCCTTTACTTTATGATCTTTTAGGGTTCTTTATGTTGCTTTATCTTCCAGTCATGGGTGGATATTATGCTTTAGAAAAAGCGCAGGAAATGAAGGGACAGTACAGAGACCTGGACCAACAAAAACACACTGTCTCCAGGCTTTTTTCCCTGTATAGGAGACATTTATCACTATCTCAAATGTGCATATTTTTCATTGCTTCTGAGTGAATATTAATCTCTGGATTTCCCCTTTCCAGAGCAGTCTTTAGTTTGCTTCCCATGCAGAAACAGGAATTTCCTTGTGGGTCATATTTCAGGGTGTTTGTATTTATCCATGGACTGACTATAAGAAGGCAGTCACAATGCAGCTCAAGGCCACATCATGTTTGCTGAAGGAGGCAATACAGGGAATCTGGATTTACTTGAAGGTATATTTCTCTAAAACCTTCTTCACCATGAAGACATTCTGTTTGTAAGTATTAACATACTTTGTTTTCGTTATCTTGGAAATTTCTGCGGTTTCATCGTAGCTTACATCTTAAAGATTTGAAACATTTTATTTGCGTTTTGACTGAAGTGTCTCATTGCATTTCAAAAGGTTTGAAGCAATCAAATCCCTTAATGCCTGGCATACAAAAATCTGAGGGAGTATAATCACGGAACTGGCATTTTCAATTTTGAATTAGACATAACCTATTTACAATGTTGCTTTCTGTTGAAAAGACAATTAAATGTAATCAATAAAAACTTTTTCCCAAAAGGCAGAGTGAGAAAGCACAACTAATCTCATGGGTATTTGTCTTCCCACGTGCAAATCTTGACTTTTACTGACATCCAGAAGAGACTTTTCTCCTGTCATAGGCTCTTGGAACATTGTTTTGTAGTAATTGCATTGTTTGCAGGTTGAGGTGACTCTGTCAGTCACACTGAACAGAATAATACATTGCCTTTCCTTGCAACCCCAGGTGTGTGCCCCTAGTATTGGCTTTGTGTGCAGTCATTTTTAGTTCTGGAAATTGCTTTTTTGTCCTTTTATTTTTTTGGTAGGCAACAGATGAAAACTCTAGAAGCAAGTTTTGTAACAGTTTATCACAGCATTTGTACAACAAATCTTTCTTCCCCAAAAGGCAAAAATTGCGATGGTTTTCGTAAAAAACTCAAAAAATATACAGACAGAAATGTTGTTCAGAAATCTCTGATGAACCTAAGTTTGCAGTGGGTCATTCCCACTTACAGCCTGGAGCAGGAGGAATGAAAGCCTATAGCTTTAATTGTGTTTCAGGGGTAAAATTCCGTGTGTAACCCGCCCCATTTCTGACCACCCCACTCCTCACTGTGCCATGTTTACTTTCGTCACCATGGAGTAAACCACTGAAGAAACACAAACAAAGGAAAGCCCTTGAAGCTCTCACTCCAACCAGGGTTCTCAGCAAAGAACCAGAGAACAGCACTTGTAATCCTTCAGATTTTCCCGGGAGAGGCTGTGTGGCTTCAGGTGGCACAAGAGGGTCTGTGTAACCTCCTCGTAGGTAACAAACAACTTCCAGCCAAGATCTGATTTTGCAGGGAATGAGAGTTTTGAGGTAAGGCAAACTTCTGAAAAGGCATTGTATTAAGAATACTACAGACTTGAAAATTATTAAAATTGTCATAGCATTTTAACTGTATTTTCCACACGTATTTTAAACTCTTTAGGCCAAGTTATGCTGATTTTATACAGGACTGATCATACTGTCAAAGCAGTGTCAGAAACATACATGGCTGCAGTATTCCTAGGTTACAGGTGTTGTGACTAGCGCAGAAGAAAGGGCAAAATGAAGTTCTTTTGGCAGCTCTCACTTCTAGGCAAATCATCTTTTTGGCCTATAAAAATGGGTAATATTTGTTATTTGTAATTTTATGATCGTATTATAAAATAACAAATATAGTGTGTATTTTAATATGCTATAAAATTATTTTAGAATATATTTAAATTAATAGTTATTATGGCTATTTTATGTATTTTGATCATCAGCATGAAAATTAACAGTTGTAAGAGTTTTGTTATTTTCTCAATAGCAATTGTGTGTGCAGTGAAATGCTGCTCAGCAGCAAGCAAACTGAAAGGAATTAGCTTCAACATTTTTGTTATCTGGGTGGAAGAAACAATCAGGATGGCTTCTACAAGCAAAAGAAATTCTGCAGGTACAAAATTTCTTGTACTAAAATTTTTTACTAGTAAAGTTGTTATCCTTAGCTGAGTGAATGCCACCTATGAATTTCATTGGGGTGCATTTCATATCACTAATTATGAAGATAAATAAGACCAGACCCTAAAAGTTAAGTAAGATCAGTCAAATAAGACAGCAGCTCATGATACCTTCTGAGCCCCTACATTTTCACTACCATTAGTTTACAATTTGGGCCAGTTGTCAGCATTAACATCAGGGAAGCAGCGCCTGTCTCTATATTTTATAGCCTTGATTTGTGTTTGTCTTATGGCTATTTAAGCACAAAAAAACAGTGTTAAGCAACAATTTCCTGAACTGGAAATTGATCTTTTTTAAGAGATTAATTGGCAGCAAGTTAAGTAATGGTGCTGTTCATTTCTCTTTGATTAGTCACAATTCAAAATACATTTTGCCCTGAAGGTGATGTCTGCAAGCACGGATTCTTCATCAAATCACCACCTCTTCAGCTTTTCAGCTCACAGGTATACTAGCACAGATTAGTCATATTTCAGCAATCCCTCATTTCTGTTCTCCTGAATTTTAATGAGAGACAAATTGCTTTCTCTTTGGCAGAATTCCTGGAAAAGGCGTCTTTTTGTCCTGTCCAAATCCAGGAAGGGGAATTACATCCTGAAGTATCTAAAAGGCCAACATGTAAAAGGCTCCATAGCTGTTGATCAGTATGTAACTGCAATGCATCATCTCTTTTATTTTAAATCATGTATCAGCACTCTCCAATGGCCACTGATTGTACAGGCACTTGTTCCTGACTGAGGTTTGATTCAAACCCAGCAAAGTCCAGAGAAGTGTCCCTTGGGATTTGTAGGCTTTGGGTGCAACTGTGATGTATGTTGAAGTGAAAATCCTGACTTGCTTTATTGTAATTTACTTTAGTGTGAGTGATTGTTGTGATGTATCTGCAAATGAGGTACCTTGCTTGGCTCCATGATCCCGCAGGCTGTGTTCCTGTAGTGGAACACATTTTACCCCCTGTGAGGACAGTGCTGTGCATTCATTCACTCTCAGCTGTGGCACACACCCTTTCCCAGCTTACAGCTTCACAAAGTGCTTTGCAGGTTTGTGCAAAGGTCTCCTGACTTTCACATAAACCCCTTGGGCTGATTCTGGTTGCTCTCTCCCTCTTACTCTGCCGTGAAATTGCTCTGCTTGGCTCATTGGGGTTGGTCATTTCATTCCTGTCAGCACAGTGCTACTGCAGCAAGACTAGGTATCTTTGGCTTTGTATTGGCACCCTTTACCATGTCACAGGTGGTACGAGATACTTGCAAGGGAAACAGAAAATGTAATGGGAAATGTAAAGATTTTACCTGTCAGATCTAGACGTTAATACTCCAGGCTCCTGGAATTGTTAGGCTTGGAGGTCACTCACCACATTGCTGTTGTGCTTCTTCCATTAAAATGATTTACATTGTGGAGCTTTCAAAAATACTGCAGCTTGCTCAGTGGTCTGTGGTTACATTATTACCATAATTATTGTTGTTATTATTTTTATTAATTTAGCTTCTTGGAAGTTAATGGAAGTAGTACTTCAAGTGCTTCAAGTATCCATTAAGAGCATTTCTGTTCTTCTTCCCCTCTATTAAAACACTATTAATATACAATTAGTTTCAAATCAAATCTACTGTTTTATAGTGGTTAAAAAACTTCCACAAGAAATTTTTCTTACTATTGCTTCTTTTCAAGATTCTGAATTAAACCAACGGCCCCTTTTTCCATAAATGAGGATCCATTGTCTGGACACTTTGCAAAAGTTAATTTTATATTTTTGCCTGGAGGTTTTCTTCACTGAAAGACCACCTCTTTGAATGTGTGCAATTATTTTCTTGAGCACTTTTTTTTTCTGTGGAAAAATGTTTAACTTTTCCCTTGCAGATGTCATCATATTAGGCTGTGCTTAGAGTAAAATATGGACATACACACACATATATATGTGTGTCTATTTGTATGTAACTATGTAGAGTGATATAGGATGTTTCATATGGTTTTCTTCACAGAATCATGAGTGTTGAAGTTGGCATAAGTAATGCTGAAATTATGGAAACAGTGAGGAAGATGTTTAAATGCCTTCCCGAGCAGGTGATGTCCATCAGCACTGGAAACAGGTGTTACTACCTCATCGGGAACAGCAGGTGGGCATAGCAAGATGTGCAAAAGCAGTGTGACAGTGCTGTTAAACTGATGTAGCACTAAGCTGCTGCTGCCCCAAGGCAGGGTCCTGCTCCTTCACAGCCGCTCCCTTCCCTTCCTGTGTCTCAGCTACTGAAGGCACAGCTCTGGGCTGAGGTGATTCAGCTGGCTGGTCCAATGGTAAACAGCTCTTTTCTATGTCATTTCCTGCCCCCCGCCGCCCTCCTGCTCATGGCTGGGTTAATTTTTTGCTGATTCAGGCAGGTGAGCTCACCTTCCCTGCAGCCACCCTGTTACAGCATCCAACAGGTGTAAGCAGTGGGAGCACAGGCCTGGGAGTGGGGATGGCAGTGGCAGTACCTCAGCATGGCAGTGCCATTTCAAACTGTGCTGGTTAGGGGTCAAGGAAGAGCGAAGACCTTTGCCTTCTCACCCAGCAGCTCCTGGGGGTTAGAAAAGCTTTGGCTTCTTATGGGTAAACCCCAGGGAGTAATATTGCCTGCAAAGTAGGTTATTAATCAAGGGAAGCAGATTGAAGACAAAAATTCTCCTGAAGGAAAACAGATCCCAAACGTACAGACTGGGGGCTTTGGTGCAGCAGGGTGGTGCTTTTTCAGGCTGGAATTGAGTCCAGAAACTGTTTCTGTGGACGTGATCAGCCAGAGCTCATTTAGGTGAGGGAGGATGTTTGTGCTGCTGTGCTGCTGGTTCCCAGTGTCTCCTCTTCAGTTTCCCAGTCACAAGCGTGTCAGGGGATTTTTTGCCTTTTTGCAGAAGAGCAGCTGATGTGTGAAATTCTGATAAGCACAGAAGAAAAACACATACCTGAGTGCTACTTGAGCGTGCCACCCAACGCCTTCCCCCGGGGCGCGGCTCTCACAGCCCACACTCAGTGGAAAGCATTCCAGAATGAATCCAACTAAATCCTCTGCAAGCATGAAAAACAGCTTCAACCATCCTTTCATGGCTTTTTTCTCATCCTGATGGCCCAAGTGCATTCCCAAGCCTTTTCCTGAAAGGAAGGTGCAGAGTTTTCCCACTGATCTTGGGAATTTTGTTTTGTGCCCCGTAGGAAGAAGTGGGTAGGCAAACGGATTGCCCTTGTGTTACTTGTCAGTAAGTTTTCATTCCCATTGTTCCAACCTACAGGCAGGAAACAGACGACTGGGTCACTCTGATATCTTCCATCTGCAGGGAGGACAAAAGAGGTGGATGCTGCCCTCAGGTGACATGTTACTATACTTGATTTTAGAAAAAAGAAGATGTTTCTATTTTCATTAGAAAACTGTGCAAAGGAATTTTCCTGATTTTTGCCTTGCAAGTTGCCTCTGACCTTGGTTATTCAGAAATTAATTTTCTTATAAATCCTGTACCGTGGCTTTATGCATCAAGCAGGCATTGCACAGTCTGTCTGCACTGGGATTGATTTTACAGTGAAGGAATATCTTTGAAGAGTAAGCCAAATGGAAATGAGGGGATGATTGATATTATGCTGCAATGAACTGCACCTTTGATGCATCAGAATGAAAACTTGTGTGTTATACTTAGCGGGTGCATTTTGGTTACATTTACACATTGTTTTACATCAGTCTGTCAAAGTTATGAACCAGCTGGAAGCCCTGGAAGTAGTTCAAGCTCAGGCCCAAGCTTCTGCACCTTGTCAGCCAGCCAGGCCCACCAGTTTAGACTCAGCACTAAGTACTCACATCCCTGCAGCTTCCAGACAGCTCAATGTGCAAGCAGGGCAAATTTATGTCTGCCTGAAAAATGCCATGTAGACAATGCCTCTGAGCCATCAGAAGTAAAATTTGCCCTAGTGGGGTGCATTGGTACATTTTAGCCCACACCCAACAGGTGCCCTGTTTTCTTATGACTGCTGTTCCCTTACTTCTAGAACCAAGATCTTCCAAATCCAGAAGTCAGAAGCCGGCCCTCCTCTTTGCCACTGTTCTCAAATTCTATAGAAACGACCAGCTTTCTGGACAGGCAAAGCTACCAGAAGGTAAACTGATTAACCATCCTTAATAACAAGTCTGTGCCTAGGCATGACTGTGAAATTTCATTTGTATAGTTGCTCTTTTCCATCAAATGTTGTTCAGAGTTTCTGCAGTAGATACCTGGGTGGTGTGTTCTGGTGGGGCTCCTGAGTAGCACCTGGATGGTAACACCACAGACCCCACAAGGGAAATACTTTTGAGGCAAGTCTGCATATAAGTAAAGGCACATGAGAGAAAATACTCACTGGTTGTCTCAACTGACTGGCAAATATTAGTGGGCATTAGGTAAACTCCTGAAGATTTGCTTTGACATGCCCTGGCAGAGGCATGTGATGATTGTTTTGGCAGCTGCTAGCCACATTCCTCCTGATGTGTGATTGTGCTTTATCTCTCTCTTTTTAGGCTGTAAAGCTTAGAGGAGAGCTCAGATCCAACTCCTCTGTGCCTTACAGACTTGCCCCTCAATATTTAAATAGAAAGGAGGGAAAGCATTGCTGCCATCCCACAGCAATTGCAGTGCAGGTAGCAGGGTGAAATAGCAGCCAAGGAATTGCTGGGTTTCTGTAGTCACAAAGCTCTGTGCAAATGGCCCAGCGAGAGGAAAATGAATGTGGGTGAAGCACCTCCAGTGTATCTTTATGAGGAGTCAATCTTTTTTCTTTGTATACAGGAGAATGGTTCCTCAGAAGACAAGAACAGGCCTTATTCGGATCCTGGCCCTCATCAGGCTCAGTGTGACTCACCAAGAGGAGTTTTGCCAAGCCTGGTGAGCAGAACAAATCAAACAGCTCCTGCCTTGTTCCATCTGCAGAAGTGAATATTGGCTTTTATCTCACCTGGGTGTCTGTGACTATAGATTATCCACCTACTTTCCCAGCACACTGAGTTGATTTCCACTATGAAAGTTTCCTAAATATTTAGTCTGTTTACTTGCTTACCATTGAAAATAATCTTCTAAAAATTTGCTTGAAATACCTGTGTTTGTTTGGGGCTTTTGGAGTCAGGTCCTCAGTTTCTACGCAGCAACTGCTACTTGTGGCAGCTCTCACAAACTTGATGAGAAAGCCCGGCAGTTGCACTGACTGAGGATTTGTCCCTCCCTGCACATTTCTCAGCTGTGCCACAGTTGTTCCTAAATGGTTTATTTCTTCAGCCTTTGCCAGTAGCAATCGAGTCAATGTAACTAAATTACAGAACAAGAGCTTGTTAAATTGAGGCACATCTCAGAACTGACCTTCTGTCAGCATTAATATGTCTTCAAGTAATTTCACTTCCATATCTAGCAGGAGTGATTTGGAAAGATAAAAAGATGAATGTTATCATGTATTACTGGCTAAGTGTTCTGACCTGTGTTCCCTGAACTAGTGCCTGCAGCAGTTTTCCTCTGCCGTGGATTGCTGCCTTTGCAGCAGAGTCAAGAGGACAGAAGGCACAGCCAAGGCTCTACCACACCACTCTGAAGCTTAAACCTATCTTTATTGACAGTTTATGCACTGACCTATGACCTGGAGTGGCTGAGATACAGTGCAAAGAATCTGTTCTGCTATCACAGCTAGCAGGGTGGTAAATCACATGCTGCAATCACCATCCTTGTATATAGGCTGAGAGCAGCTATGAGACAATACAGCTAAATTTAGTGGAAAGAAGTGAATAGTTGAAACTACATTGCAATGCCACAGGCAGTCAGCATAGCTCAGCTGATGCACAGTACTTTATAAAGCTGCAGTAATTCAATTGTGAGTCTGAGCTCTGAAATGCACTGAGTTAACTCTTGGTCTGAATTTAACCAGTCCTGCTCTGGATGTATGTCAAGAATTTCTTTGTGTCTCTTCCTTGTGCATACCTTTTCTGTCTTATTCATTAATTCTTCTCATACTTACAATGCCTCAGAGAGCAGGTATTACATGCAGCTGTTCAGGCTGGGACAGACTGACCACGAGGGTTAAAAGATAAGGAATTTGGATTTTAGCTTTTTAGCCTGAAGCAGAGGGAATAGCACAAAGCTCATGTTTCTGCTTCAGCATGTGTGAAAATAAATAACCTTGCTGTACAGAGAACAAGAAACAACAACGTTTGTTCACTCGATAAAAATATTTCTCTTGACTCATAAGCTTAACATCTGCTAACATCTCTGGACCTATTCTCTGCTCAGTGACATCTAGACAACTGGCTTTCTACCTAATCCCTGGTATTTACTTCCTTTTAGCAGTGTGACTCCCCATTTCAAGCTTCTGATGTGTTCTGCTTTTTATCCGTGGTTCCCTCACCCAGGCCCAGACCTTGAAAACACTTTGTTAAGTAGTTGTCACTCATGCAAACAGGATTCTCCATGTCAGTGAGTCTAGTCATGCTGGCAGAGACCCTGGAGGGATCTGGGGACCTGGCTCCTTTTCAACCCATCTTCTGGAGCTACCAAACCTCATCTGACTCAGCAATTCAGTATCAGCTATTTTGATACACAGCTTTCAAGATCTGAAATACATCAAAATGAGGAGCCCTGACTTGCATCACCCTGTGCTGGGCATTACTGTATTGCAGGCAGCAAAGCACTCTTGTTGGGATCTGCCACACACCCGATTTTTTTAAAGACGTTCCTCTGTCTAAGGGCAACACCTACATTTCCTTAAGGAGCTTATAGGTATCAGTGACTCAATTGTTCTCCAGGTGTCATTTCTATCTTGTGCTACAGCCAATTTTCTCCATAGTCTACTTTCTCTCCAATGTAAATGGATATAAAATTGGATGTAAATCCGATATTATGGTTCAACAGACACTTGAAGTTTGTTCTGACTCCCATGGCATGAGTTGATTTTAATGCCATTTATACCAACAAGGAAAAAAAAATACAGTAATCATCCTTAATTAATATTCATTGCCAGTTTCTTCTTGTTATGTGTAAGAAAGTAATTAGTTTAATTTACTTTACCTTGAAAACAGTAATATATTCGTGGCATATTTAGCAATTATTAAAACAATCACCATGGAAACCAAGGATGTAAGTGTAGAGATAAAAAACACATCACAAACATGGCACAGAGAATTGAACTAGGAGGCAGCTAAATACTAATTACCATACTCTTCACTGTAGTGAAGTCAACAAGGAGACATAAAAATAAATAATTTCTCTTTGCAACTTGAAAAGGTAAACTTGGTGGAGGGATGAATTTCTCCTTGACTTACCAAATTGCCCCAAACTTAATGTTTCAGGTATTTATGAAGGCAGAATATCACTCAGGACACAGAGGATTCTATGTCAGATCTCCAGTCTTCTGGAGTATCTTTTTGCTCACAGAGAAGCAAGAGAAAATAAATTTCTCATTAGTCAGGGGAATCCCAAATTCATTCTTGATAGCAGTTAAAAGCTGCTTAAAAAGGACAAATATATCCAAATTAACCCCTATATTTCCTACAGATTTTCTTCCTAATGTAAGGGCTTCAGAACTGAATGCAAAGAGAAAAACTTTTCCACACAAGTGACCCTAAATTCATGCAGATTCATACAAAAAAGTATTTAAAACACTTGATTTTTAAACAAAATAACAGGTTATGATCATGCAATCAATGGCAACAGCCTGGTTACCACCAATCCATCTATGAGAAGTACTAATACCAGTGTCTGGTTTTGTCTGTGTGCACTGAATTTCAAAAATACAGTCAGGAGCACAGATACAGAAACCTTGTTTCTAAAATAAGATGACTCTGAGCATATCTCACTTCAAGGAGAACTGTATCTTCCCATGTTTTTTTGTGAATATTTGCTGATTCTATTACTTCTCATAAATGGAAAAGTGCATGTTAATCTGTATAACTGAGCCTGTTAAATACAAACTCGTTCTTTCAGAAGGAAAAAATTCTGGGAAGAAGTGAGGACAATCTGCTGTTGTCAGATCCAGAGGAAAACATCAAAAAGGATGAAGAAGATTATTACCAAACTCCCAGCAGCGTTTTAGCAAAGGTAGTTTATCAGCTGTGAGTTCTAATGGTTTGTTAACAGCTCCAAGGACACAAGAGACATTTAATGAGCCAAAGAGGAACTGGTAGGAGGAACCACTTGTACCTTGCAAAAGGAATATAAAGATAAAGCATTAGGTAATAGAGCTTTCATTTATACAAGAAAAAACACACTAGATTCATTCAAAGGATCTTTCTGGTGCAAAGTGGCATTTTGACAAAAACATTGCCGATTTCGGTGAAACTCCCCAAACTGACTTTCATTGTAAATGGCTTTTGCCTGTTGTATAATAGGATAGGGTTGGTTTTTTCTTCTGAATGTGAAAACTTCATTTAGAGAATGTAACAGTACATTAGTTTTATATATTTTGAAATGTAATTCTGTTGAAGCACCAGTAAGCTGCATTAAAGCAGTTCTGTTAAAACACTGTGCTACATTTTGGTATCCACATTTCACTGCGAAACAAGGCAGCAGGAGAAATCATGCTGGTAATTTTATACAAATTTTGAC
Source organism: Corvus brachyrhynchos (assembly GCF_000691975.1). Taxonomy (NCBI): domain Eukaryota; kingdom Metazoa; phylum Chordata; class Aves; order Passeriformes; family Corvidae; genus Corvus; species Corvus brachyrhynchos. The sequence continues at coordinate 2,843,470 of NW_008238346.1, forward strand.
ACCCAATTTGGGAGGCTAATTTCTCTAGGCTTCCCATGAAATCAGTGGTCAGAAGATAAGTGGTCAGTTTTCTGCAGAAGTCACAGGCTGTACATCTGACTGAAGGACATTAACAATGTGATTTGGTCATATAATCTAAGTACTCCAAGTTAAGCATACCCAAAGAACAAGTCTCCTTTTACAGCCTGCTTAAATTAAAAGGCAACCATTTTTTTCTGGTAGCACTCTAGAATATGGCTTCTCACACCCCAGTCTGGCAGTGCCAATAATTCCAGCATTAACTTTTAAGTTTCAAGCACCTTTCTAGCTCCCAGTTCCTGGGAACTGACTGATTTGAGGAAAGCCAGGCTGTATTAGCCAATGTGTTTAAACAGCGTAAGCACTGAACAAAATAAGGAAATTAACGGGGGGGTTCTTCTGTAGGCAGGGCAATGACATTAATGTCTTATACTGTTATGTATTTCTCACAGTGCACTACTGAAGTGTCAAAACCTGACCCTACAGCTGAGTCTGATGTCCCTGTGCAAGAGAAGCCAGTGCAGAACACTCCAGTAAAGGAGAACATTTATATGTCAATGAAATCACTGTAAGTAACAACTTCATTAAGGTTTTGCAAATTAAAAGTGACAGAGCAATAGAGATAAAGCTGACATCTCTGGTATTTGCATAACAAGGTCTAGAGGCTGCATCTTGTTTGAATGAGTCCTTGTTGGGTCTTGGTTCACAAAGTTCAGCACTCATGGGAACACTGGAGTCAAATTCAAACTCATTAACATGAAATTTAAGCTCACATTGCAGACTCCTGCACTTATACAGGCTCTGACTATACAGGCTCTGACTATATACAGGCTCTGACTATAGGATGCAGCACTTTTTGTTGACTCAAACATTTTCTGGGTTTTTATGACACAACAGCTCACCACTTTACTGAGTCACTGCAGCCAAACTCCAACAACCTTTCAGACAGATGCTCCCAGATCAGGCAGCATTATCTAGAGGTTGAAAGAGAAAGGTAGAGATGGGGCATTAGCTCCCAACTTTTCCATTAGGAAGTTGTGTGAGTTAGGTCACATTCTCACTTCATTTTCCCATCCAAAGAACAGCTCTGTTGCTGTGTGGTTTGAAGGTACAGTGTTTGCCACGTCCCAAAGAAAGGCCTAAGATCTGACTGTCTGTAGGTATCAGATCTTACGCCACATGGAGGGAGGCTACTGGAAATGCAGACCCACTAACCAGTTTGTCCCAATAGATTAATTCAAGCTCATCTGTGCCTTCGGGACTCCCCCAGAGGGAGTTACCATAAAAACCTCACAAGGTTATGCCAATCTGAGTTAAAATAAACCAAGAGCAGCTTTTGCTACTAACCCCAGTCTTGTTTGGGGCATGATGGGGACTCAGCTCCAGGCAATAAAAGGCTTATCAAATAAAACTAAAAGGAGTTCAAGTACTTCTGAGTTATCACGTCTCCCAAGGGACAGCTTTACATCCCTGCAGAATCCAGTACAGACAAGGCCAACAATCTGTACTCAGTTTCTTTGTCAAGGCGTGCTGTTAGCTGGAATGTTTTCAGGCTTAGTAAGTAGTTTTTACATACTGAAAATGTTTATTTTGAGATTTATGATCCATTTTTAGAAGGGCTGTTTATTTTACTTCAATTTTATTTTGTCCACTGGATATTCTACAAGAAGTTGTTATTCTTTGCTTTACTGATGGCTGCTTGATCCAGCTTCAAACACAGCTAGAGTGCCTGGAATTGTCAACCCCCTAAATTTTTTATCATCATTTCTCTTCAGTAAGCTGCTGGATGAGAGATGCCAACTCACGTGCAGACGTGATGGGCTCCCATCCCCTCCCAAATGCCAGAACAACGGTGCATGTCCAAGAGACTTGGAAGCAAACAGAGACACAAAATTCCCAGAAGGCAGCACCAGCCTGCAGCCAACCCTTCAGAGAAGGCAAAACTCATTACCCCTCTCAGTGGTTCACTTGTCTATACTGCTCAGGTAAGTGTCTTCTCCAGCTGGTTGCAGAGAAGACAGACATGTTCATGGGTTTCAGCTTGCCAAGCCTGTCAGCATTCCAGAGGTATCTGGATGATGCCCTTACTCATAGCATTTAGTTTTAGGGAGTCTGCAAGGAGCAGGGAGTTAGACTCAATAATCCTTATGGGTCCCTTCCAGTTTGAGCTGTTCTATGATTCTGTGGTCTCTGATGTTTTTCTCTCACAGTCAAGTTACAGATGAGATGCAGCTGCAGAAATTGGATATTTTCGTACCCCTGGCTGATATTAACAATTACCTAAAACTTACTGAAGCAGCAGGACGAATATGGTAAGTCTGGATGTCTTGTGACAGTGCCTGAGAGATGGGTATAAGTGACAGGCACAGAAATGTACAACTATGGACACTCATGTGCAGTTCTGGCAGGACAGAACAGGGCAGGGGCAGTGCTTGTCGGTACTTCAGTGATTCCTTCTGCTCTCTCAGATTCTTTGTGTACTTGAGTTCATATTTCAACTGCTGTTGTAAAGGTCTCTACAGAATCCAGCATGCTCTGTAATAATTAGTGATGGTTTCAGCCAGAACCAGATTTAAAAAGTTAGGAAGTCATTGAACGCGTGTGTCGTTTCCAGAGGGCAGCCCCATAACTGCAGTCCTGTCCAGCCACTGCAGTGACTGGATATCCTGTATGTTTCCTTTACTGTCTGCCCTCCACAGCGTTTCACAGTGGACTGGTCCTCACAGACTGGGGTGTTTGTTTAACCACGGAGACCACGTGGTGGCTGTGAATGATCTGCAGCCCCAGGGTGTGGAGGAGGCTTACTTCTTCATCAGCAGGTCTGCAAGAAAGGAGGTAAGCTTGACTAACCTTGGCTCAAATGTCTCGAGCCAAATGAGAAAGCAGTTTCGTTTTTGCATTTCAAGAGGCTCAGTTCAAACCAGTTTACTCTGGTCTAAGTTTGGCATGAACAACTCCAGAACCAAACAGCTCCTCAGCATCATTCTGATGGGGCATCTCGTAATCCTGAGCTATGTGGGGAATGCAAGGTCAGCACTGCAGTGTTTGAGGACTTGATCTAAAAGAGGTTGAGCAACCCCAAGAGATTTGACTGGGCAACCATAAACTAGAGTTACTTGTGATTTTTATTTTTTGGCTAATGCATATAAATTGCAAATTTATAAATAAACCATTGCCTTCAGTGGATGCCTAGTTGTTTATAGTGGTTTTGGGTATTGAGAGCAGAGCCCTGGATGCCTACCTCCTATTCCTTATCAAACACGACACATCTCTTTGTGTGAGACTGTTTTTTGAAGAGAGTGGGAGATTTCTAAGATGTTCTTTAACCCCACTGTGACCTATTACATGTGTTTCTGAACTCACATTTCAGTATCCAGGTTCATGACCCATATCCAAACACATTCATATTTGAATTCTGCTGAGAAGGTTGAGGTCATGAGATGCCGTTGGCATCTAAAGAAAGGAAAGCCAGTCTCAGCAAGGAAAAAAAACTACTCATCTCTCTTAGTGGGGAATTTTTATTTAGCTAGTTCAAATACAAGTCAGATAGTTGCACAAATGTTGATCAGATATAACAAGCTATAAAAATGTCCCTTTTTTTTTCTTTTTTAAGGTTAAACTTACTGTATGTAGGATTCCACATTCAGATATCTTCCATGCTAAAGGCTGCTCATGTTCCTGAAATAAAAAGACCTCAATGATTAAGTGAGTGCCAAAACTCAATGGAAAAGACTGGGGAGGAGAAGCTGATATATGATGTAGAGAGATAATCTTCATCTTCTTGAGCTGCCAGACATCTTTTGTTGCTGAACTACAAAGAATGGAGAATGTAGATTTCATTTTATGTCTTAATAACTTATTTTGTGGCATGAATGGCACGTATTTGGCTTATATTTCATGTTGGCATGTATTTCTGTTACATGGAAGAAAATGAGGGTCAGATAATTTGCGTGACCTTTGCGCTGTGTATACTTTGCATTTCAGCAGAAAGCACTGGTTCATGCCTCTGCTCACCCCTTTACACTGAGTTACACCGATTTATACTGAACTTGTAATCAGTTAAGGGTGGGCAAACAACCAGCATTTGGACTAAAGCCATATTTTCCCTGCATTCCCCTTAGCTACAGAAAGTTACAAGCAAGCTGAGAGCTGCAGTGTTGGAGGGAAGAGTGGTAAATAAAATGTTGTGTAGTGGTTCAGTGAGGCCTCCTTTTGTGTTGTGCCCCTCTTAAGTTACAGCCACAAAAATACATCCAAGGGAGGACAGGAAGAAGAGCTGGTTGGAGAAAAGGAGTGTGTCTGGGGCACCTTTGGGTTCACAGACGTCCAAAATAAGCCCTAAGTGAAAAGGAATGAATGGATTTGGGAGGGAGAAGGGCTGGCCTTCTCTGTGACAGTGTTCCTGGTAAAAACAGCTGGGAAAACCACAGAGAGAAATGATGTATCTGAAAGCATGTGCTCTCATCCCCATGCAAACAGAGTTCACTGAGAGTGTTTTCATCTACCAAGTACTACCACAGGGATGTCACTGGGGCAGCAGCATTTCCAGAGCAAGTGCTTATTTTATCCTGTAAATATTTATTTGTGGATATGGCTTCCTTGCATTGCTGCCATAGAAACATGACCAATTTTCAGCTGACACCACACCAAAAGCAGATTGATATGAAACTGCCTTCAGGGATGCTTCAGTGGATGCCAAAAGGGAGCTTTGTCCTGTCCTAGAGTGGCCTCTGTTGCTCACAGCACCATGGTGTGATGTGGCAGAGCACATACCTGTGCCCTGTATGAGCATGGACACTTTGTGTGGGGATTTTTTACACACACATATTGCCATAAAATAGATAGTGTCAATATACAGGGATGTGGCAACAAACAGAATCATGGGGTTTGAGTACTGATAGTTTTGTCTTGCCAGATAGAACCAAAATAACTACTGGGTTTAGCAGGCACAGGATTACTCATACTAAGAGATTTATATAAGCTTTGATTAAGGTGGATTGGGCCCAAAGGAGGTATTTGTCCAGCTTCCAATTGAATAAGGCTAAGTTGGCTACTACAGTAAGGAACTAAACTCACTAAAAATCAGCATTGGTGCCTTTTACTGCAGTAGTAAATTTGACAAATGTGCTGGACTTTTTAAAAAATCGTTATAAAATTTTATTCAGCTGAAGATGCAAACAACATCAAGTAACTCAAAACAGGCAAACACAAATATTTATATAGTCTGTTCAGACTCAGCTCCTGTTCAAGAGATTAATTTCCAGACTGAATGTTTCCACATTCAGAGCCTGTCTCTTCTGCTTTTGAGGTAAGAGTGTTTGGGACATGCTTGTTTCTCAAGGTGGGAAAGGAGCACATTTTGATTTTTCTGTTTCAGTGGTGTTCAAAGGCCTGTTTGTGCTGAATTCTGCATAAATACAGAGGAAACTCCCAGTTCTGGAACTACAGAGGCTGAAAATGGAAGAAACACATTTCTTGGGAGCTCTTTTCCAAAGCTGCTATGGGACTCCTTTGCTCTGCACAGCTGCTTTGAGCACAGCAAATCCATTTCTGCCTAAGGAGCCCCTGAGGGATGGGGTGGATGGCTGTCACTATACAGGGCTTCTTCCAGCCCTGTAACTCTGTCAGTCTGCAAGGACAGTCCTCATGGCCTGAATCCTAAAATCACAGATCACCTACTTCAAGAGCATCTACTTAGGACGTTGTCCTCAGCCTTTCCTGGCCAAGGTTTGCCTCAACTCTTCTTCTGAACTTTGGAAAAGGAAAGTCCAAATTTTCCTATGTTGTTCCAAGACTCATCTCTCTGTAAAATTAGGAATTTTTTTTCTAGTATTTATCCTAGAAATTTTTTTCAGAAAATTAACACAATTTTTTCTTGCCCTGTATTCAGTGGGCATAGGGAATATTTGGATTGCCACTGTCTCCAGACAAATCTTCATTATGGAAGGTATTTTTTCTACCTGTTCTCTCTTCTCTTTTTCTTAGACCAAACACCCTGCATTCTTCCATCATTTTTTCAAACAGTTCCTGAAAATGATCATATGCACTTAACTGTGAGACAAATACCTTGTGTTTCCAGTTATGGATGAACAAAGGAGGTGAGAAATTGAAATTCAAATAATTTCACCAAAAAGAAATTCAAAGCCATGAAGCAATTTCCTAGCATTTCATAGAGAAACATTTCTCAAAAGAGGTGAATTAGTGAAGAAGATCTCGCATGGTGGTGGGAGAAGAGCCACCTCCATGGAACCTGCTGCTGAAGCAGATGTTGAGCACTGCATGCTGCACCTCTCAGCCATGGAAGAATGTTACTTTTGGACAAAAACAGGATTTGATTAGATATAGTGTGTACAGAATAATTCCAGAATATTTTAGAAAACTGGGGGATTACTTCCGTACTTCAGTAAACAGTTACAGATCTGTTACTCCATAATTGATCATTATGCCAGTTTGCACAATGCTAAATGCAGATAATTAATGTCACATATTGGCTGATTCGTAACACTTACAGACACACAATATAAAAATTACATGGGTACTGTAAATTCTGGTAGAGTGTGTGAAGTTGTCTGCCCACATATGATTAATAAAAGTGTTAACACTTTACAACACATTGTATGCTGAAAAACACCTCATTTTATCCTAACATGGCCCCTCTTTGTCCTGCAGAGATTACCTGTAACTTCCCAGTAATCTGCAGATGAGTCACCAAACAGCCCTTTTTAAAAAAGCTACACTTAAATAAAGATTTAGGTTGTTTCCCTGGCTGTTAATTTGTGGCACATTCCTGTGCTGCACTCACTCATTAGCAGCAGCAAATATTTCCCTTTGAATTCCCAAACATGAATCATGCTCTTTCTAGCCCTTCAGCGGGAAGATGGCAATTGCCCAGGAGAAAAGCAAGTCCTGGAAGAGAGAGAAAGTGATGGTAAGGGAAGTCTCCATATTGGTGTGAGGTCACTGAAGTTAAGAAAAATAAAAAGCCCATTGAACAGAAAGCACAAACCAGACCACACAACCCCCACACTTCCTCTCAAGGGCAACACTCCTGAGAACTGGGGTTGGAGTCATAAACTGATCAAGAGAGCCCAAGTCCTGCGGGAGAACAAGTCCAGCCAGGAAAGTATAAGTGCAGTCTCATAAGTGAAGTCTCCACCCTGAACTGAGCCAGAGAGGAGTTCTGTGTAATGTAGTGTCTTGCTTATCAGAGTCCCTCCAACCCGGGAGATTAGAGGGATATCTAAATAAATACCTATGTATATAATAGGGATATCTAAATAACAGCCAGACATACTTCAGCATGGCTGGAATTTCTGCAAAGGGATTCAAAGAGGAGCAACTGCAATGAAGGAGAGTGATGTCACCCTGCACACTGCAGAGAGAGTGCATCCGTGGTGAGCTGGGGACACCAGGTGCTTAATCTGTGTTTTGCCCCATGTTTTCTGGGCACCTCAGAAGAGCCATTTCCTCATACACACAGAGTAAAATTCAAGAAGTTACTTCAGACACATTTGCATCATGTTGTCTCACCATGAATGTGATCTCCAGCATCACATTCAATAATAGGAATTGCTTTAGCTCCCAGAACATTGCTGGAAAAGCCTCCATCAGACCTGTATGTTACAGGCATGAGGGCTGCTTCATCGAGGCCCCGCGCTGTGGGGAGATGCTGATGTGCCCGTTCCATGCTAAGGGAGAAGCCATCCCTAATGTCCTGCAGAAACTGGCTTACCTGAGTCCCTTCAGCCGCGCTGTCCTGAGGGAATGTCAGGTGATGTTCCCACTTCCCTGCAAGGAACTGGCTCACAACATCTGTGCTGCTTCTGGAAAGCTGCACCAGCAGGGACTGTGGAAATCTCAGTCACATGGATTCACCCAGTACTCCTGGCCCATTGGGGGACACATTAATATTTACAAAGGTGCTTCCTTGCTTGCTTTGTCAGAGCATGTACTGACTGTCTACCTGTGGGTCTGCAGAGCTGACAAGGTAATCTGAGATGCTCTAAGGGCTTTTTAGGTTTGTTTCCTAGGGATGAATACTTGGTCCACGTACGAGCCTTGCCGTGGCCAGCCACTTCCCTCCTGCAGGCTGGCCAGCAAGTCACTGCGAGGAACTTGGAGCATGCCAGGCAGTTCCTAGAAATGCCACTGGAATTTGTGGGAAGGGACCCCAACAGAATTTTGAATCACCTTACCACCTTCTAATTTATTGCACCCCTTAAAGAAGCAGAGAAGCCAGACAAGGTAGATACAAGTCTTTCATTCAGGAAAATCACCATAAATGAGACCACACCTCCACTATGAGGACCCTCAGCAACCAGGAGCCCTTTGCTTGCTGCTGACACCTCTTTGGTGACTCCATCTTACAGCAGGACCAGCACTTTGGAGGGCACCAAGCTGCTGTGCTAGCAGCAGGACTGGACTTGCCACAGAAAGTGTCTGGCCATGTTCAGTTTTTCATCCTGGCGTGCCTGGGTCGATCTGTGCCTGAGAATTTGTTTTGTTTATAACCCAGCAGTGGCGGGTAAAGTGTTGGTGGGAGCACTAAGACCAAGGCTATCAGTGGTGCTAATCTTCTTTTAAAATGTTGGATGTTTGTGATGTTCATCAGTAGGGACATTACTGAGCTACATCCTTTTTTAATTTCCTGCCTCTGTAAGTTTTCCCAAGAAATCTGTTTCTGTTTCTGTCTGTGCCTATAAAACACAGCATAAAGCCATGGTTTATGCCTCAAGGCTGTTGGAAGGATACTACCTCCATCAGTGACAAGGGTTGCACGATTTTTTTAACCAGGAGAAGCCAATGTTTTCGAGTACTTGCTCCTCAGCAGCCCCTGCTGATCAGTCACATATTCTACACCAGGACACATTTTGCCAAAATAACCTCATTTATATGCTAAATGTCCTTAAATTAACTAATCCTACAGGAATTCTGGCCTTCTGTCCTCCAATTTGCACCTCTTCTATTTTATTCAATGTCCAAAGTCATTCTTCACAGATGTCATTTTGCTTCCAAGCAATTGCCCTTGTGCTCCAATTTCTAAGAACAAAAGTGAATTCTGGCAGCGTAACATTTCTGAGAAATCCCCAGTAGTGGAAAAGTAGCTGGGGGGGAGAACAGAGAGGAAGGAAAAGTCAGTCATGAGGAACAACTATAAACAGCAAGAGGGGCTGTGGGTAGGAAATAAAGTATGTCAAAGATGGTAAAACAGTTCTCTGCTGTAAGTACATTTTTGTTATACTTGGTGTTTTAAAAAAAATTTTAAAGCTCGCTTCAGGTTATTTCCTAGCATCAGACAAGTGGCAATAAGCAGCACCTGCCCTCAAGATCAGCTAAAACATTGAAGTAACTCAGAGTATATATGTGTCCAGTCTCTCTGGCACCTGGATGAAACATCCCCTGCACTGTGGTCTGATCACCCTGCGACCTTTCCATCCATTTGTCTTTTTAAATTCTGCCAATGGCACAATTGCTGATGATCACAAGGCTGGGAGTAGTGCAGGGGTGTTTTGGCATTGCAGCCAGGAGACAGGAGGACGTCTGTGGCTGCAGGAGGGGGTGGTCACTGCTGTCATCCCCACAGGGGACCCGCACCTGTTGGTGGGCTGTGGCACCATGTGGTGATGTCAGCTGTCCCTCTGGTTGTGTTTGGTGTGAAAACCGGGTGAATGAAAGCCAACAGATTTCCTGCACAGCCCTACTCAGAGCCCTCAAAGAGCTCACGGACTCAAGAGCTGCTGCCGCGTCTTGAACCGAACCTCTCTGGTGCAGGGCAAGTTCATGGCAGGTTCCTGCCCTGATCCTCCAGGTGGGACAAAGCCAGGACACTGTCAGGGAATGGTGCTCAGCAAGGAGGTTTAGAAATGTTTAGGAAGAGAACATTCCCCTGAGTAACTCCGGCTGAAGTGGTGGCGGGGGTCTGCAGGTGGTGCTGGTGTGGGCAGGAAGGATGCAGAGCCCCAGCTCCCGCTGACAGCAGTTCCAGAGTCGTGCCATCCTTACCTCCCACCCTGCTGTCCACAGCCTGACTTTTCCTGTGTTGTGAGCCATCCTTTGCCTAATGAGCCCACGGGGCATCCCTGCTGCCCGCACCCCACTAACCTGTTAGAGCAGTCGGGTAGTAAATAATTTCCTAATGAGCTGTCACTAACTGTACCACTGTCCTGCTGCATTCATCCCTCTCCCTGCCACTTTGTCAAATACAGAATACTTTGGGTTTATATGGCAGAAGATGAGGAACCTTCACACACTACTGGAAATGTTTGTCATGCCCTGAGGGCACCAATACTCCATGACAGCTCTGCCTTGGCCCATTGTCCCCAAGGCTGTCAGTCCCTGCCCCAGCGATTCTGTGGGATGCCAATCACCCCTGCCTGGCTGTTGGCCCCACAGATGAGCTGCAAGGGCTGTGACCATGAAGGTGTTAGAGAAAAACCAGGCTCCTGCTGTGCTGCAGAGCTCAGTTTGTCAGATGGTCGCTGGGTAGCAGCACAAAGAACAGAATTCAGCTTTACCTCCCCTGTTCAGGCAATAGATGTGACCAAGAACAGGGCAGAGAGCCAAGCAAATAACAAGGCCTCAGTAACAAGAGAAATCCAGCCTGCCTTTCTCTGATTGAAGCCCTGCTGAGATAAATGCTCCAATCCATCACTTCTCTGAAACAGGAGCTGAAAAGTGGGTCAGATCCTGCTGTTGGCAGTGTCGCATCTGCTAGGAGCTGACAAATGACTGGAGCAGTCAGAAAAAATCAACTTTGCTTCTCACAACAGAGTTCACTGAAATCATGGCCTCTGCAGGGAGGAGGATAGTGGTGGACAGGCAGGAGGGGTGGGCAGCAGCAGGAGGCAGCACATATAGAGCTCCCCAGCCAGCTCTGGTCATGCTGAACTCTGCTCCAAAGTCACCCTTGTTGGCATCTGTGTCCTCATGTCACCTTTTCCTCGGGTGCATTGCTGGTGTCTTTTTCCCTGAGGTGGTGAACTTTTTCCTCTTCCATTCTTAACAAGCAAGGCAACGTACAGAAGGAAAGGTGAACCAAGTTTAACTCAAAAGCCAAATGGGAAAGCTTAGAGGTTTTTAAAACTGTTTGGTTTATATAAGAACCTATTGGAAACTGGCACAAACGAGTGCCTATCTGCTCTGAGATAGCACAGCAGATGTGACAGAGTGGAAAAGCCTCTTCCCTGCCAAAGTATTTGCTGGAGATTTGATAACAAGGTGCCATTGTACAACACTGGGTAAAGGTCCAGAGCAGAAAGGAGAAAGAGAAGAGGCCTCCAGGCGGTACAGGGCTCTGCCTTTGTGGGCTGCACCTCCTCCACCAAACCTCCTGCCTGCAGACAGCAGGTAGAGCTGGTTAGATTCAGTGGGAAGGCAGCAGTCAGCTCTCCTGTGCTGTTTTCCTTCTCTGCAAAGAGTGACAGACTGTCTTGTCCCTTCATTCCTGTTAGAAGGCTGGAATCTCATTCTACCTTCTCTGCACTGCTGGGGAGAACATTAAATTCAGCATTCCAAATGCACATTTATAATCTGTACCAAGATGTGAAACTAAAGACAAGAGCTTCAATTTTTAATATTGGTACTGACAAGCTTTCAATATTTCCTGTGAATTTCATTCATCCCTGTCATGTTTCCCACTAGATACTGTGTGTTCTAAAATATTAATACTGAATGTTTTGCAAACACACTTGGTTTGGAATGGTGGCTATTGAGTAAAATTTCAAATCACATCATTTCACTATAAACCCTAAACACATAAAGCAGCCTGTGACCCACCCTCAAAAGTGATGCTCTTGTTTTGGTTCTGAAATGAGAAACAGCTGGTTTTCTGTAGCTAAGGGAGGATGGGAATGTTTGGGCTGCATTCTCTTGTTCTCAAAACTCACCTGCTGCTTTTTGTCCTCTACCAAAGAAAACTCACCAAAAATTATTCAGACACTGAAAACACATCAAGGCAACAACTGCATCTTTACCCTGACATAGAAACAAGTCTCCCACAATCCCCCCAAAGCGGTGTTCAAATTCAAAATTCATGTTCAGTCAAAATCAACCCCTAATTGCACGAAGGATGTATCTGAAGTCACACTTTCTTAAAAAGAAAACAAACTTAAATGGCAATTTATCTTAACAACCTTTACGAAGCTCATGTGAGCAGACAGGTTTGATCAAATAAGAGAAATGCTTTAACCATGCCAATGGCATCTCAGTTCCTTTCTCCACTCCAAGGTGCTATCAATTGTTATTTCACATCAAGGTTTAAAGAGATACTGGCACCTTGAAGTTCCCTTTAGCTGCCCATATGCTTTTATTCTGCATTTCTTCACACATGCCCTCCCAGTAGCCTCCCCAGCGGTGGCCACAGGCCGTGGGTGCTTTCATTTATCACAGCCAGCCTGAAACCCAGTGCCTGAGACAGCACAGCCAGGAGCTGCTCTCCTCATCTCCCCTCTCCCCTCCTGCTACCCTTTTCCAACAGAGTTGCTTTTAGCTCATTTATCTGCCTATTGGGTGATATGTAATCAGAGCAGGAGTCCTGATGGGAAATACAAAGTGATTCTTTAGAGGGGTTGGCTTTGAAAGCCGCTCTGGGCGCCGATGAAGCGAGTGTTACAGCTGCCCCTTTCATTTTCTTTGCCTTCTGCCCTGAGCCTGTCAGCACCAGACAAACAAGAAGAGCCTCTGGGATGTTCACAGGCCCATCTTGCTTTAGTGAAATCTGGTATTTGTGTCAGTACAGGATGGGCATTTGATGTGAGGTTCAGGACGCAGACTGACTCCTCCACCCCACTGTCCAGTGGACCCTGGGCTAGTGTTTCTATAGCACCACAGAGGTCAAAGTCCCCATCCACTGACTGAAAAGGTGGCACCTCTGCTGTAGTCAGAACCTCTACCCTCAACCAAAATCATGAATGCTTTCATTCATCCATCTCTAACGCCAGCACTGCTCAAAGACTGAAAAAAAAAAAATCACTTCTTCATTAGGAAAAGTAGAGCTAGAGTCTAAGTCCTAATTAATGACACCTGTACAATCACACTGAAATTGGCTTTATCCCAGGTCTGCACTCCCCAAAGGACTTCAACTACTGAGATCAGAGAGATAGCCCTTGGAACCACCAAGACAAGGGAAAAAGTCCTGCCACACATCTTCCCACAAAATTCTTGTTAGTTATATTTTGTTTTCCACATCTGCTTGTACGTCCTCCTACGCAATCGAATCCTGTTATTAATCTTCTTTATTGTAAAGAGAACAAAAATAATTTATTCCTGAGTTTGGATTCTGAAAATACTTTTTTTCCATACAAAGGAGGCCAAGTAACTGGGTAACATGGAGATCTCCTGCCATGAAGGTGGATGAAATGCCCCAGAATTCATCTACACACAAAAAGCAGCTGGTAGAAGTGCTAATACAAACCAGAGCAAGGGAGGAATGAAAGCAGTCAGTGGGCCAGTGCAGGAATACCTACAGCAGAGCAGACAACTGGGAACAGACCCCAGCACTAGAGCCCTTCTGCTTTGCTGACCAAAATAAGTCCATCCCCATCTGCTCCACATCAGGGCAGGATTAACTGTGTCAGTCCAGCAGATGCCAGTATCAGTGTCTTCCAAGATACACCATTTTTGTGGTTAGTTTCAGAAGTACATTTGCTTTTAAAAGAAAAAAGACCCAACCCTTCATTCTGGGTAACAGGCTAGAAACTGACAGCAGGAGGTAAGGAGCCACAGAGAGGTAACAGGTATCTCACACTCATAAGGCTGCACTGGAAATTGAATTGTTTGGGTTCTGAGTCACCACTGGCACAAACTGAGGGAACTGCAAAACCAGGAACAGCATCAGCCTGTTTGAGCCTGTGAGCCCACACACACACACTCATTCTCTGTAGGAACAGTCATTCTTGAAAATGCAGCTAGGGAAGCAAGAAGATGTCTGAGTCGTGACTAAGATTTGACTTTGGGGTGCTTATTCCAGCCTTTCATACTTGGTGCAAAAATTAGTCAGGAAAAAGACCCTGAGGGCCAAAAAATCCATGCATAATTCCTTAACAATTCAAATGGTAAAAGCAACTGCCTGCCAAATAGAATCCCCAAATTTGCTCTGATTTGTACAAGGCATTGATTCAGGTTTGGTATTTGCAAGAGCCATAAAAGATACCTCTTCATACACCTCCAAAAAGGAGTGGAATCCTAGGAATGAGCACTCCAGTCCAAGTTCTTGTGACAGCCAGCTAGCACTATGCATGATGTAAGACAAAAACTTCCAATTCCTTTAACTGCTTAAACTGCAGCACTTAACAATGCCAGATGTCAGTGAAATACTGATTCACAATTCTTTTAGTACAAGGAATCTTTTTTCCATCAATTTCTCAGTTATTTCTCTCACAAGACAGAAATAAAACAAGCGACTTCACATTACAGAGCTCGTCACTCAGAGACAAGGATCTGTTTACATTCACACTGATCATTACAAAAATGTTTTGCAACATAAAATGGCATTGAAGATTCCAGACAAGCTACTCTGAGGGGCTGGGGGATCATTCTTTACATTTGATTCAATCCTGGAAGTTTGGAACAGTTTTTATTTTAGTGATTAAAATTTTACTAGTGTGCCTGCATGCACCCAGATACTTCAGTACATAAACACCAGGCAGATACAGAAAAAGCAGCACTGGATAATCTGGTAGGATCAGGGCAAAAAATGCAAAGTGACATATACTTTGCTGCTGCCACTACTAGCATTTGTCTTTCTTGTTTTTCCAGAATTCAGGTGACAAACCTGTATATAAACAACCCTGCAAACCCCAATGGGGATTATGTGATGAGGAACCACTTCTGTGCTCTGAGCATGTGCTGAGAACTGGCACTACCAGGACACAAGAGCAACCTCAGACAAGCAACATACACAGCACATATACCAAAGACTGCAGACAGGTTGCTCAGGTTAGCAACTCTGGCACTGAAAGGAAAAGCAATTTTCTCAGAAAGAACACACAGGCATAACATACCTTCTTTATTTTAAAAAAGATAACTAAAAAAAAAGCTGAAAATCTTGAACAGACTGTAGGTAGAAATGTCTTTTGTAAACAATCCTCTGAAGTACCTATGCTGCAGGAGCCCAAGTCAATCCTCTCTCACAAGTTTTTGATTTTTTTTTTTTTTTACAAGATTTAAACCACAATAGTCAATTGTGCCTCATGAAATGAGTTTCTCTGAAGCCTGAGTTGACAGCATGTGACATAAGCTTAGTATTGCCTCATTTATTACATAAATTTATTTCCAGAAATTACCCTGGAGACTGTTTAATCCCCAGCATTACACATCTGAGCATCTCCACAACCTGAGAAAAATTAAGAACAGAGGAAAAGGAGTGAGATAAAAATAACCTGAGATATGAACTTGCAAAAATGGTAAGCTACAGGGGGAAAAAATGTAGTAAATACAAAAGAAAGCAAGGTGCCTTTTTTCTTTCCCCAAATTTATCTTTCCTTAAAGAATGGCAGTTTAGTCCTCCCTAAAGAAAGCTCAGTGGAAAAAGGAGATAAATAAAACTCACAGGAACTCAATTCCCACTCCACCCTACCTCCTTTGAAATATACATTCTTCCTTATATTTACTTATGCCTATTGCCCTCCGTCATCCAGTCTCTAAAATGCTTTTCCATCAAGCTTCTGTATCTCCAGTCACCAACATTTACAGTGGGGATGATTTTCTGTGGCTTCAACCACTGAACAAAACGCTTCATTTCCAGGTAACTGCTGTGTTCACTGTAAGGAATCCCTGAAATGAAAACAAATCACAAGCACCTGTCAGTCTACTTAGCTTCCTCCAAGCCTTCCAGCTATGAAATACTTTAGATAAAAAGGTTTTTTCAATTCCTATTTGGGACCCAAAGTTTATAGCTAAGGTAAAACAACCCTTCCCACCAATTTTCCTTTGAGGAAAACTACCTTGCATTAAGTCACCAAGTCATTCATCAGGTCAAACTAAGCAACATCAGTGACCTGGTTAAAGGAATGGTTTAAGGGATTTAGCTCAACCCGTCAATAACAACTGAGAGGAAGACACAGTCTCGCAGACACAAGTAAGACGTGGAATGAAATCTCAGCTCTGGAACTGCACTGCCACCAGCACTGGTCAGGCCAAGACTCCATCCCTGAAGTCTCTCCCTGTATCAGCTGAAGCCTTTATTTGCACCAGGAGGACAGGTGCAAAATGTCTGTAAAAATCTGTATTTATGGTGTTCTCAATTACTCATTTCACAGATCTCTCCTGAAGAGATCTGTTCGGTTTCTCAATGAGTTACCAGAAAAAGCAGCAGTTACCAAGATCAGTAGGAGTTTCCAGAATAAAAATAAGAAGAGCATCCACACAAAGCTAAATGCACTGAATCTTTGCCACTCTTATACCATATATAGTGATTTTTCCTCTTGTTTGAGGCTTGATATCCTCCAGAGAAAGGCATGAATCAGAGTAGGTCCACCCTGTAGGTTTGAAAGCCAGAACTTGATCAAAATTCTCAGAAAACTTATTCAAGTGATCTTGCAAGCCCTGTGAAAAAAAATAGAATATACTTAATCCCATTAAATAGCTAATAAGACTAAAGGCTGGCCATTTCATGATGGAGAAGCTTCAGACTGTATTTTATTGTCATGTGCTTTTTTAACTTTAAGTCTCATCTACCTTGAAGTTATTAATGATAAATATGGACATTTGCAAAACAACTTGTCCCTTAGGATCTCAGTTCCTTCACCTGAATTAAGCACACACAAACAGCTATGCATTACAGATTAGAACACATAAGGAATGATCACACCTTCTTGTAAATCTTGCTCCACAAATCATTCATTTCCTCCTCTAAGCTGGAGGTCAGATGGTGAAATGCTGCTTCAGTGCAAAATTATCTGGTTAATTTACAGTGCCACAGAGATCATGACACCTGCTTATGCCCAGAAGTAACCAGAGTTAGTTAAACTACCCCAAAAAAATTACAGCAAGCCAGTGCATGAGCTGAGTATTGCTCTGAGCACTAAACCAGGTTTTACCACCTCTCCAAGACAGGAAGGAAACCACCTCTCATCTTCTCACTCTTAAAAAAAAAATTACCTTGAAGAAGTTTCCAAGTATAAGGAATGTACAATCCTATTCCTGGATAAAGTGAAGTCAGTATTGCTTCAAGTTAAAAATAGAAAATCAATTTCATGTGTCCTGTATAAAATCTTACAGGCAAATTCCTAATTTGAAAGCCCTACAAGGTTACTGATTACAAAATCATAAAGTTTATATTAGCAGGAGAGAGAGGAATACAAAATAAAGACTGATTAAAAAAGGGAGGCAGAGTGGGATAGAAGGGCTGTGATAGAACATTAACCAACCTGTCAGATATTTGACAACTATAAAACAGGGCAGCAGAAAGCTTCCTGTGAGACTGCCACATTGAACAACACCTTCAGTACAATCTCCAGTAGCAACATACAGAATCCATCAAACCAGGTACATAAAAAATTTTTTAAAACCCCACCACAGCACACATTTCATTCAGCAACAGGAATTGTGGCTCACTGCTGTGACTGTGAATACACTGGGAATGTTCAGTCTTCACTTGATTGGAAGTATAACTGTAGCAGTCTAATTCTCCTTCACACTTCATTTTGGGAGGATTAACATAGCTTAAGGTAATTATTCACATATTTGCTCCCCTTGCTCTAATGAAATCTAAATATAGTACTTCAAATGCAACGATTATTATATTAACAATGCTAATCTGCTTTCAATTTTGTTATAAATCAAGTATGCAACATTCACATTAAGGATGCAATTTCAATCTTATAAAAAAAATTATTTGTGCATTTCAATCACAAGCACTTCTGAAAGGCTCACCTCAATGCCAGTACAAGACCTTGCTGAGTTAAACAACATGAAAGAGATTCATAGACACACAGAGCCCAGTTCACTGGAAATTTTCCACTGCATAGTCAAGTGGCAAAGGCCTCAATTTTTGAGTTACAAAAAATTGTTTGTTGCAAAAGAACCATGCACGCATTTTGGAAAAAATGGCCTCTTTCCCCAAAACAAATTACTACAGTGTTTACTCATAACAAGTCCATTTTAAATACACATTCCATTTTCTTCGTTTATTGCTTTAGCCAAGACTGTTCTAAACCTTCATCCTTTTGAAATGGAAAATATATTTCACTGCTACACCAACCTCCTTCAATCACCATGACAGCCTGTTATTCAGAGAGTCACTAGAGTCAGCAGTGTACACAAATATATTTAAAAAGAAAGACTCAAACATGATTTAATATGTAATTTACCACCAGCCCTAACACCACTTAAACTCATCTGGCTTATTCAAGAACAGCCATTTGTCAGTACATACAGCAATCCCCGTATTTTACTGGGGTAAAACCAAATACTGCAGTGAAGTACCACACCTCTGATTTTTTTTTTTTTTTTATATTTTCTTAATACATATCAAATCCAAAAGTAAGATAAATGATCACATGACCTCATCTTTAAGCATTTAAAATTCTCCACATTTTACTGACCATACATTCCTCTAGCTGCAGGCCTAATTGGCAGCTGGGCGCTCTGGGAGTCTCCCCAGCGTGCCCAGCTTACATGGACATGACATTACTAATGATGGCATGAGACCGCGCTCAACTTCACACCTGAGGGCACAGCCCCAGTACAGAGGGCCCTGCTGTCAGACCAGGACTCTCATCCACAAAATCACTGTGCCTTTCATCTTTCCCAGCCCTTTTCAGGGTCCAGGCACGGCTTCTGTCACACTGTAGATTTGTCTAGAGGTGACACCCTGCATGATACAACTGCCTCCCTCTGAGAAGTAAAGCTGTCCTTGAGGGTACAATCACACCCTGAAAGTCCAGCTATGCGAGTATCCATGCATGCTGGGACAAGGCGACTTAGCAACCCAGAAATCCGCAGAAGAAACTAAAATAAATTACTGTTTAAGACAACACAACACAATAAAAATAAATCCATACATATTTCCATTACTCATTTTCTGCTCCTCTCTGATGTGGAAACATCATGGAACAAAGTTAAAGCATTAAGATACTAAGTTCCATCTCCTGAAGCTCCATCCAAATCATATAGACTTTTTTATTCCTTTTTAGGTCAACTCTGACCTTGACTAGTCCTGCAGCTAAATACCATCTTGCTCGGAAGGATTTGCTTGAGATGGCACAGCAGGCCTGAAGCAAAACAGGAAAATGGATCCAAGTCTGTAAGGCATAAACAACCAATGTTTTTCTCTTGCTTCCAGGTTACCTTTAATCTACAGCCTGCTGCTTTACCTTACTGCCCTTCAGTACTTTGTAGTCTATTTAGTATAGCCTAGGAATTTGTCACATTTCCGAACTAAGAAATTCCCAGAAAAAACATTCAACAACAAAAAGTCGGTGTTTCAAATATCAACCCAATGTGCATTTGAAATCGAATTAGATTAAATAACATTTTTAAATTAACTGGTTTATGTGATTTTGCTACAAATATTAGAGAAAAATGTGTGTGGAAAAACTAAAGCATGTGTACATATGAGGTGACCCACAGTTCACTCAGTGCATGCACTGGTTTATGTGCAATTTTCACTGATTTTCAAGTAACCTTATCTCCAGTGTAAATCATCAGCCCAGAGAGTGAATATTCTTTTAAAAGATGAAAATATGGCTATAAATACATTGGAAATCAGACACCTGACTGGTAGTTGGCCATGTTCATAGGCTGCCTCAAAACAGAGGCTCACAGGCAGAAAGTCCTTTTAGTCTTTTCCTACACTGGACCAGGTAAAAGGCTGAAAACAGGGACTTCATGTCACAATATATTAATTGCTAATAGGACAGATCAGGCAGTCATTACATAAATCTACTTCAAAAAGGCCCGCAAAGAGCGGGTCTTTGAACAAGCCTCACCTTATCTTGTACAAGCACCACATCATGTTTGGAGAAGTTATTAATGTTTAATTGCATTTCATTTTCAATGTATTGCTACATGTCAAAGCTCCACTAAATAAATGTGATCCGACAAGAGGTTACAAAGCACCAAACACAGCACTGGCTGGGAGGAACCCAGAGAATTTGAGCAGCAGGTTCATCAACAGAGTCCTTTTTCTGAACTTACCTTAAAATTAATTTGCATCATGGGAAGAACATGAAGCAAAGTACCCTTCCAGTCCACACTGATGAGGGAATTAACAGTTGGTGACTCCAAGCACTGCAGGGTTTTGTACTTGTCACGGGACATACTTGCTTTTGAGCCCAGAACTTCAGCAATTGCTTTAGGATTTGGAGGAAGGAAGAAATCGGAGAAAGAAAATTGTAAGAGTTCTTTTTTGGCTTGTTTTGTAGATAGTCCTGATTATTGTACAAGATAATTTTTACTATTAGAAAAGAAATCCATATTCAACAGGTTATAGTGTTTCATAATCTAACATTAAGAAGAGAAACCTATAATGGCTGTTAAAAACCTTTGTCCCCACCATTTTAGCAGCAAAATTTTGTATGACAATCAGAAAGAGAAGGAAAAGTACCTTCATAAATTCCAAGTCACATTTCTTTGGCAGAATGTTACTGAGGTGAACTGGTATTTATTCCAAAGTAGCCAGAAACATGCAGGTTTTGGAATATGTGACAAACAGCCAACATTAAAGACAGACTGAATTTCAGTGCACATAAGTCATGTATTGATGACCTTAAATATTCACAAAAGCACAACTAGTACACAGCTGCCTGCTCTAAAGCAGACATTTGGGCAATCATGTTGGTTCCTGGTGCAGTAACTGAGCAAAGAAGAGCACACAACATCTTCATTGACTCAGAAAGGAACAGAAGCCTATGAATAACATCCCTTTGTTTTTCCTGACAACAGGAACTTGTTAGCAACAAAAATGTCATAAAGACCTAATTTATTTATTTTATTAATTGCCTTTAGCAATTTTCTCACCACAATTAATTAATTAGGTTCATACATTTAATATCCAAACTGGCCACCTGTATATTCGGGGGAGGGAGGTTATAAACATGGCAGAACACTATTTCTTTCAGAAAGTTAAAACTTATTGATTAGAAAACTAAAAAAATAGCAGGAGGATTATTAAATATATTTAATTTCTTTACACAATATCTGAACATTCAGACTAAACAACTTTTTATACCTTCAAGAAAGCAACCTTCTAAAACTAAACTAGATATTTATTTAGATATTTGATCCAGTACACTTCTTATACATACCTAAAAAGACTTTTTCTTTTCCAATGGAGTAAGTGCCACAGACAACTAGAGTTCGTGGGTTTAAAGTCACTGTCTCAAAGGCAATGTTGACAGCAAACTGGATAACCTCTTGTTGTGAGGGGAAAGTGTACTCAGGACTACAGTATCTGGGGCATGGAAACAAAATATACCACTTTGTTACAAAAGATAAGACATCTGAAATTACCAAAAAAGGCCCTCAAAACTGCATGTACACAATAAGTGAAAACGACATTATTCTTCCATATCACTTCAGTCTATTAGAAACACTAAGGTGCCCAGATTAAATTGTTGCAACAAAAATTACATTGAGCATATCAGTGTTTCCTCTACAGCTATTCACTCTCTGGCACTGAATTCTACATTTTCTTCTTCATAAATACCGAATGCTCTTGCAAGCTAGTTATTTGTATTACGTCCTAATTATATTCTTATGTCTATTTTTTGTCATACACACAAATATAATATAAGACATTACTCATTCACAGAAACATATGGAACAGAAATGAAAGTCTGCAGCTGGGCATTAGTCATCATTCACACAAAAACAATTTTGTATACATGAGTCAGAGAAAGGTCTAATGAAAATCCCCAAAACTGATTCAACCATTTGGCGTCCTTTCACCTTTGAATCTTCCACACCTCTTTTCATAAGAGAGTTGAATCCACTGAAAACTAGTGTTCCATAAACCTCTTGCTTCAGAGCTGAACACTTAAATGTATGAGCTTTGACATCCAGAATTTAATACTACTTATAAATAGCTTATAATACGTATAAAGGTTATCTCAGCAAGTACTTCAGCACCTTTTCCACCACCCACTTTCATTCTCTCATGTAACAGCATAACCAATGAACAAGCTGTACATACATGGGCTTTTAATAAATATCTGCTTTTACTCAACACTAAATAGAGCTAACAAGTGTTATCACAGCAATGGCATTTAGACTTATATTTATTTGGTTCATATAAAGTCTTCCTAAACTGAAAAGAGTAAGAGTAAGCTGAAAAAAAGTTCCCATTTCCAGACAACTTACGTTGTATCGAGGTAAAGGGTGTGGACTTGCTGAGCCATCAGAGCAGGGTAGCGCTCCATGGAAGGGTCAGCCCTGAAGTCCCCTGTGTGCAGAATAACAGTCCCACTTGGCAGGTAGAAAAGGATCATTGTTGCACCTGGACAACTGAAACAAACAAAAAACCCCACAAAAAAAGGTATGTCAACTCTCTATACTGTTAAACTGCCTTAAGAGACAGACCACCCTTCAGCAGCAGGAGGGTGTGCAGAACAGCATTTTAAATCATAGCTACTATGCAGACTAATTTAGCTAGGAATTCCTGATTTCTGAAGGATTTCTGCAGCCGATTCTATGGCCATAAACAAGCTTGACCTGAGTTCTCCACTGAGATGGGAAGAAGAAACAAAAACCCCACATCATTAACTGTGTTTTTGGAATGCCCCACCTTCTAGGCATGACAAAGATGCTGCCTCAGTTGCAATCATTCTATTACTTTACTCGAAGGGGAAACAGCTCACCAAAGAGAAGCAGCATTCTTGTTCAGGAGAAATAAAATTGTACTACTGCAGATTCATCTTCCTTCCTGCAGGACTTACTGGAGCATTTTCTTTTAAATTCTATTTGCAGATTTTAAATGTTGCCCTAGATCCAGAACTCCCTGGTTATAAATACAACTCCCTTCCTGGTGATAGTGCATCCATTGCACTTTCTGCAGTTGCTTGCCAAAGCTTTCTGAAGGGCAAGAGTTCAGACTGGAAAATCTGAGTGGGACTATTTTAGATATCAATCGTCTGCAAAGAGTAAGTGAAACTCAAAAAAGGAAAAACTGGCATGAATCATAAATAAAATGACAGAATTGGTGAACTCTTCAAGAAGCTGAACTTAGTAGCTAAGGTATGTATGGCTTTTAAATTGGAGCAGAGGATCAGAGAGATAAGCAAGAAAAATGAGAAGTGTACAAATTACATAAGCAACAAGGCTTGCTCCATTCCTAGAGAGATTCTCAGAGGACTTAATGGAGTCTTGTCTCTCCAAGTATAAACACATCCTACACTAAGCAATATTCAAACCAGCTGTGACACAGTCCTGCATTTCAATGTATGTACTGCAGGGAAGGTCTCTTCCTCTAGCCATGGCCAAATAAGATACCAAGATGCAGAACATCAAGAGCACAGGGCTGGAAGTGAGGTGCTACTGCACTTTAAATCCAGCATTACCACACCGTGCTAGTCTGACAAAAACCTCACCCTTTATCACCAAATTCAGTAGAAGACTTGTCCAGATTTCAACAGCATCTTACTTGAAGTTCAATTTTCAAAACGTTGACCAAGTTATGTCTCTCACAGGATCCAAAGTACCACATTTTTCTTTAGCTCAGGATTTCCCTATCAGCTGAAGTTACAGAAACCTAATGTATCTGAGAATCAAATTTACTATGTTCCCAACTAGACACCAAAAACCAGGAAGTGTCCAGATCACTAGAAAAATCATTCAACCTCTCAACAAGCATAAAAATTATGGAGCTACACGTGGTTAACACAATGTACTCAAAGCAAAGTTAAACTAAAATTCAAAAAAGTTTCACTTTTGAAGATAACTCACCTATTTCAAAAGCTAACTACTTGCAAGAAATTTTACACCACAAATGCAGTGATACCTACTGATTGGCATCGAGCAACAGCACTTTGATCCCATTGACCACACACTCTGTGTTCATCGGCAGCACGTGGACATACTGCTCCTGGACTCGAAGTTTGCTCTTCACCAGATTGCCAGTTATCTGGAACACAGAAAGGATTTAAAAATAGGACCAAAATCTAGAAGAAGCTTTGTTCATTTTAGAAACAAAAGCTCTCAAAGTCAGACAGTCTGGCTTAGAGACAAACTACAAGGTCCTGGGTATAAATCAAGCCTTTCAGTAGCATTTCACTTCTCAAAAAGCAAATTGAGAAAAGCTGTCTTAAGAAAGCAAACCTTTAAAAGCCTGTCAACAGGTTATGCATTGGAATCAGACAGGAGACAAACAAGAGGGAAGAACATCTGTTGCAGACTATCAGGTCAAGAAGAAGAGATGGGTAAAGCCTTCTCTAAATGAGTGAAGAAGTTTCCAGGTAACAGGCCCCTGGATCTTATCATGGAGGACTGCAGTAACTCCAACTGCAAGGGCAACACAGGAGTAAAGCATTCCAGGAAATTTAATCATAAACAGTTTTTCTGATGCAAGCTCTGGATGTGTTGATTAGGCAAGGTGCCCTAGCATGTTACAAGTAAAGAAGAGCTGGTTGGACATACAACAGCTAAGGGCAGTTGTGGCCTTTCAGCAGCCTGAAGTACAGGACACAAATGCCACTTACTTAGCATGGAGAAGAGACGGCTTATGCAGAATCTATTCCACACTTGCATCACTGGAACAGTTACAGAGAAAATGGGGCCAGATTCTTCATGATGCACACAAAAAAAAGCCAAGCTACAATGTCAAGTTGCAAAACCAGAGATTTTAAATGTATTATTAGGGGAAATAAAACCCAGAGTGGGTAAGCCCTGCAACAGGTTGTGAAGAGACATAGTAAAATCTGGCCTATGTTCAAAATTTGACTGACAAAAGACTCCCTGCAGTCTGATCTAACTTTGAAGGTAAACCCACATTGTGCAGGAGATCAGTCTATGTGACCTCTAGAGATCCTTTTTAAACCTGATTTTTTTCATGGTATCTAGTCAGGGAAGTTTCACTAACCCTCTTGAGCAGTCAAATCAGGGTAAGGATTTCTCACAAGCAAAATGCACGTTCCCCTGTACATATCCACTGACCCAACAATGGAACAACTGATCGCCTATTTACTTCCACCAGTACAAAACTGATTACAGCTGTATATGGATGTGATGATACCTAGCAACCTTGAAAAACCTTACCTTGTTACAGTAGATTGGAAACCTGAAGTTTTTTGTTAGTCCACAGAAATGGTCAGAGTGAAAATGCGTAAGGAAATAAGCTGTGCAGCCTTCAATTTCTCCATACTGGAAGGCATCAACTGTAAAACCAGTTCCTACAGCAAAAAGGGAAGAGAAGCCAGTCACTAAACATGCACAGTTCAGAACCAGACTCTAATTAGATATTGGTTTTGTTTTCTCTTTGCTTCTTCCCAATTAAAAGGTAATAGTTACTCTGCATACAGCTGAAGGAGCCATTTAAAGATTAACATGTTTTGTGTATTAGTCAACAGTTGCAAAAAGATTTTCACTTATTAAAATAAAAATTCCACAAAATGTTCATACACAAATACTTTCAAAGGCATCTCAAATATGCTGTTCAGCTGCCATCCTGCACAGATGGCAACCGGTTAAGCAAATAAGACACATTTATCTGCATTCTACTGGTATGCTTTAAAGTTCACATAGATTGAAATCTAATAACAATAAAACATGTCACTTCAGTTTTAGGACAAAAACACAACACTCCAGCCAAAATTAATTAACCTCTACAAAAACCAAGTTTCCTCTCACCTGGTATTTTCTTATAGAAAGGGCACTGTTTTTTTCTTGGCTCTTCACCAGTAGTAGGTAATTCTTTAAATTTCTTTCTCCACCTTCGTTGGCCACCAGAAGGTACATCTGCAACAGCTCCATTTTTACTTGAATTTTCTGTAACTGCTTCTACATCTTCCACAGATCCCTCAGCCTTCCTTTTTTGCTGTCTGGGCCTCTTTCCATTAGGAGATACTGAACTTGGTATCTGCTTTTTCTCACTCAAACACGCTTCTCCTTTGCGTTCCTCCTTTGCTTTGGGTTTTAACCCAAAGAAAACACCAATGTCCATTTGTTTAAGTTCTTTGGCAGGACTGGTTTTAGTGTTCATAGCTGCTAATGAAAGAGATGGTACTGATTTAGAAGAGATGGGGCTGGGAAAGCACACAGCAGCTGTACTGAGATTTCCTTTTTTCTCTACTGCTGTCTGCAAACTCTCCTGGAGAGCTGTTTTTTTAATGGCACTAGCAGTCATTTTACCTGTATGAGTTAAAATGTTACTTGGCTCCCTCAAAATATTACTCTTCTGTGTCAGAAGAGAGGCAGCATCTTCTCTGTCCAGCAGTGATGATGTCTCAGTAAAACTCACGTATGCAGAATCCAGAGCACAAGCACCAGCATCTCCGGACTCTGTGGTTCCTGATTTGGCAGCAGAGGAAATCAGTTCTGGCTGTTCAGCTTCCTTGTAACTAGAAGCAAAAGAGGATCCACTGACTACCATGCCTTGCTGAGGATCTAGATGGTGCAGTGTATTTACTTCCTCACAGAGGGTTTTTTTAATTATGAAATTTCCCATTTTCCTATGCTCATACTGAGGCTTCCTCCGCAAGAGTTCAGCAAATGTTTTCAATTCCACAGAATTAGAGTCTTCTTCTTCTTCTGAGTTCTGCACTTCAAATAATTTATTCTGTGATTCTTTTACTTTCTTCTCATTTTCCTCTTCACTTTCCTCAAATGTACTTAGTGGAGAGTAAGAAATTTCACAGTCATTGAAATCCACTCTTGACTGTAGCAGACTTGGCTGACATGTATCTTTCTCAATACACAGATCTTTTCCTGTTTCACTTTCTTGAGAGGATGCAAAATCAAAAAATTCAAATTTACAACTATCGTCTGTGGTCTGTGGAAGCTGAAGTGTCTGTTGAGGTTTTTGAACACCTGCAAAAAAGGAAGTACTTTCACTGATTCTATTTAGAGACTTCATTAGTGGTGAATTCCATACCATCGATGCACAGTCATCATTTGGGACATGCTTTATTTCATTAGAGGGTTTTTCATTCTGTGAGGTTTCCCCTGCATGACTTGGGGAACAGCTGGGCTTTGCAGCAGTAGAACCTGTCATCTTCGTCTCCACAGTGCTTCCTGAAGAGTTTACAAGATAATCTCCTGCCCTGTTTGCTGCAAGTAGAAAATGGCTGTAACGCTTGTAGTGGGATGGAATGGTGGAGGTGCAGAGTAAACCATCAGGACACTCTATGGAAAGAGTCATACAGAGGTGTAATGTTAATACCTTAGCAAGTATAGTTAGCATAGTTAAAATAAAAATCACATGTGACACAAGATTTAGGAGTTCTTTCTTATAAATACAGCTACTGGAGGACAGAAGGCACAAGTAAAAAGTAATTTTCAAGCTACCAAGACCTCTTTTCTGAGCTGAGAAATGAGAATGCTTCCAGCCTAAAACCAAACAGCTGCTGCTCATACAGCACTATGCCTGAATTATACAGCCCATTAACAAGAGTACTTGACCCTGTTTCAATGCTGTGCTCCTGTAATCACATGGTTTCTAGTTTAGAATTGTCTCACTTTCAAAGCTCAGAGAAGTAGCACCAGAAACAGGCAGTACATTTCAAATATAAGCAATAAATAAACCAAATTCTGAATTAACCTAATACTCCATTTCAAATTTTCTGCAATTACACATTAATAAGGAGGAAAAAAAAGGGCTATGTATTTACTTATACGAAGAAAACATTCGGCATTGAGATGCTAGGAAAAAACCCCATAGCTCTTTCCCAACCCTTTCCCCCTGAGAGTTCACTAGCCTAACTTTTCAGGCTTTTAAGGTGAATGCATAAATCAATCAGGATTTTTCACCTGTTAATTATGGGAGTAAGACGGAAATGAGGTGTTAAAACACCTGCCTTAAATTAAATTCACTGCCAAAATCAGCATGAAATTACTTATATTTCATTGTTCTGAAGAAGAAACTCAAGGAAAGTTATGAAAATATAAAAAGGAGAGTGGTTGTATTACTTGAAATAGCCTTTACTCAAGTTTCCTGCATGCTTTCTGTTTTACAAAAGTTCTGAGGTGTATTAAGGACATAAGATGGATACCTGAATCTGTTCAGATATGGTATTTCCCCATGAAACTAGAATTTGGAATGTGTTAGTTTTGTTCCTCTTGTACAGAGCTCAAAACAAACCCGTTGTTTTATGATACAGGAATGTTAATCTCGATTTCTATATAAAATTTCTAAACCATGGGGGCCCACAAGTTAACATTTCAAGTAAATTGGCCTATTTCAGCTTCCAAATGTCCATAGACAACTGAACAAATCACATATCAACATGGATACAGGATAATGAAATCTGTATCTAAGGAGAAAGAAACTTGATGTCAAAAGTAGCACCATCGTGCCTGAAGGTTCTTTTCTGACTTAGTAATTGTAATAGGTTTCATTATTTTAAATATGCACCTTCAGTTTGTTCAATGAAATACTGAAACTTGATAAACAACCACGAAAGTTTCTCAGAGTTTTGAGGTTAGATTCTGAAATGAGATTTTCACATCAGATTTCCACGTTCTTCACAAAGAAGCAAAAATTTCATGCAAAAATAGGACTGATCAGTAAAAACATAATAAAACATGATAAAAATCATACCAACTACCATTTCCGATTTTGAGCTTAATATAAAAAACAAGGTTTACAGCAACATTTCATGAGAAGTCTGTAAGTTTTCTCTGAAGGCTTTTTTCTTACGCTAGCCATACCTTTTTCAATGGGTCCTGGAGCTTCCAAACATTCATAGACGTGCCACTGAGGTGTCTGGACCAAGAGCAAAGAGAAAGGCATCTGGCAGCTGGGACAGTATCCATCGTGAACGGGCTTTGCATTTTGTGAGCCCTGTTCTGCCGAGCTACTCACGCTTTCCTGGGAGTGCACGCTACTGTCATCTTTACATCGATCCACATCCTGGTCTGGCCGTGAGCTCTGCTTGGTTTTCGGAGGTGTATCAGGTTTTTTTACAGATTTCTTTTTCCTATTTCCCTTTCTTTTTAGCCTGCCCTTGCCATCACTGACTTCCTCTACAGGAGTAGAGATGCTCTGTGAATTACTCTGATGCTTTCGTTTCCTAATGGATTTGTATTCCCAAATGTCCTCTTCCAATAAAGCATCTTCAGACATGACAACACATGAAATATTCCCCTTTCTTTTAAGCAACAGTTCACAAACCTGCCCTTCCTCCCACTAATATATTTGCTCTTCACTACCTGAAGTAAAGCTCCAGAAGCCCATGTTAAAAAAGCAACACTGGGCCACAAACCAAGCATCAGCCCGTGATAGGACAGGAGCATGGTGGATCCTATCCCAAGAATAATTTAATGAGTGCCTCTTTGTAGATTTGCAATTTCTCCTGTTACACAGGGCCCGACTCTGCAAGGCCTTCCAGGGTGAGCCATTCCCTTCAGCTTCCACCCCCACCTCGTAAGCACCACCCGGCCTCAGCGGGGACAGGAAGATTTTAAAGATTCCTGCCCGAGCAGGAAGATTTTGGAACAAAACGAGGAAGAGTTCAGCTAGGGGATCGTTGTCAAGGTGTCTCGGGATGCTCCTTCGGAGTGTTCCCCCCGGAGTGTCCTGTGATGCTCCTCCGGAGTGTGCCGGTGCTGCTCCCCGGTGTGTCTCAGTAGCCTCAAGTGTCCGGGATGATCGGGGGATGTCGCGGTGCCCCCGAGTGTCCGGGATGTTCCGTGGGATGTCCCGGTGCCCCGAGTGTCCCGGGATGTTCCCTGGGATGTCCCGTGTC
>NW_008238346.1:2873478-2873916 GCF_000691975.1 Corvus brachyrhynchos
TGCCCGCACTCCGCCTGCCTCTCAACTTCTCCGCTTCTCCCATAGTATGCCGCCAAAAAAAACCTCAAGTCCCACCGTTTAAATTACTGGAGCCTGGTTTGTACTTTGTCCGGTGCTGCTCAATTTTTACGTCTTACAAACAGTAAAGCAGCCGGGCGGGAAACACGGGCTGTGCTGAATCTGCTGGGCGGTGCTGAAACTGCTGCGCGGGAATCTCCACCGTGGGCTCCCGGCAGGAATGTGCTGCTGTGGATACCAAGGATACGTAAAAACAGGGGATAAGTGAGGACGTCCCGCTTTAAGACAGACGAGTTACCGCGTGTCTGTGCTTTGTGCTTTATTTTCTTTTTCAGTCGCGGTTTTCCGCCCGGGCGCCGCGGGCGGTGCCGAATGTGCGGCGGTGAAGCGCCAGGCCGGTAAACAGCGCCCGGGTGAGGC
>NW_008238346.1:2874114-2875966 GCF_000691975.1 Corvus brachyrhynchos
GTGCCCGGGAGAGGCGGCGGAGCCGCGGCTGTCCCCGTGCGGGGTTTGCCTGGAGGTGCTGCTGCCTTCGAGGACCGGGCAGGGACGGCCCCGTGAGCCGCTGTTTAAATGGCACTTGTAGCTACAGGAAATGTCACTCCTGGAAGCAGCAGGAGCAAAGGGCAAGGAAAAAGACCCCCTTTACACATGCTCTCCCTGGTACTGGCTGCAAAAACACGTTTGTAAAATCTCTCTTCTAAATCTCTTCCCATCTGTACTGTGTATTTATATCTGTCACCTCTGGTCATAGTGAGAACCTTGCTAACTCTCCCTGCGCTCTCCTGAGCTCCCTTGGTTTCCCGGAGCATCCCTTAGGATATTCCCCAGCTCTCTCTCCCCAGTTTTCGTGTCCCTGATAACACAAACTGTGCTGGAGATGTCATTCATTCTCCTGCGGTGGTTTGCCCCTTTCACACATTTCTCTGTCTCTCCATGTGCTCAGGGCGAAATCAAAGGTTCAGCCTTAAAAGGTCTCGCAAGTCCTGCTCAGGGTCCTTTTAACCTTTGAGAGGCTCCCTGCAGCTATGGGAGCTCACATCACATACTGCGAGACAGAGACCTCAGGGGGTGAAATTCAGGGTTAAAATCACACGTATCACGGGAATGAATTAGGACTTTTAACTAGTAGAGCAAAGGGAGTCCTTGCTCTGTCTAGATTTGGGCCCTTGAATTGAATTTTAGTTTTTACCATTGATATTGTTTCAGTGTTCTGTCAAGGCTTATTTTCTTCTCTAAAAAGGGCTCAAATAAGTAGCCAATATCTATGAAAGGTATTTTAGTTCTAGTGAAAAGGGGAGAAATGCCATAAAGTATATAAACTACCCTTTTCTTTTGAAAAGTGAACAGCAAAGCTGTTATACTGTGAAGATAGTGCATATACTGATGAATTATTCTCATTATTGTCACCAAAGCTAAATGTGATGCATCCATTTTTGTTTATAAATATATGGAGCTAGAGATCACTCCTCTTCGTGAAACAGAAACCAAGCCTCCTGCTGACTTGAGTAGGAATAACTTTTCCTGGAGCAGATCTCACTTGCTGAAACTGTCAGAGTGGAAGTTTTGAGGATTTTTAGATCAGTCAACCTACAGTTTTTTAAAAAAAGGCCTTCAAAAATTTAATTCAGCTTTGCATTGTCTCACAACTGTCTTTCCCCACTACGATTTTAAATAATTTTTAAGAGTTAATAATGGCTGACCACATTCTAGAATATTTATTCCTTATCTTGATACCAGGTTCTAATGGGATCAGAGGACGTTCAGTTACCAGGGAGGAAAGAATGTTTTCATGTCTCATGTCAAGTGCTTTAAACAAATGACCAGGAGTACTGTTGTGCATATCTGAAAAAGTTGTATTTCTTCCCATGTGACAGAATTAATTTATACTTGTCATTTCAAATTTTGAAAATCAAGATCAAATCTATAAGCACAAAAATATTTCAGTGATCTCTGAAATCAGTTGTTTACAAAACTGTTGGAAAAAAACATTAAGAGTTTAATGCTTTCAAACTTTTAGTAGCCTTTGTGTGAGTTTTAAATAATTGATTGTTACCCAAATGACATTGGGGGTTGAATAATGTAGATCGTGTTTCAAAATATATGAAATTTGTTCTGAGGCTTGCATGTTCTTTCAATTAAAAAGTGCCCATGTAAAGATATAAACTACACTTTCCTATTACAGTGAGTCTTATTAATAATATTTTGATTTACTAATTATGAAGAATTGTGGAACGTAAGGATGATTTGGATAAATAAAAGGCTTTTTGTTTGCTTTTCTACCTTTTTTTTTTAAAGTTAAAAGCACCAGGAGCAT